>NC_085139.1:195949259-196001803 GCF_024139115.2 Armigeres subalbatus
ATGCTTTTTTCCTTTAGATCTTTACTAAAAAACATTCAAAGTTAATACATTAGTGGCTTTTGAGTAATTCAAAGCGAAAGTAAACATGATGAGCCTCTTTTGACATTCTGTATTTAAAATTAAAAACCAGGTGAGAAGTGATCTTATATTTTTGTCCAAGACAACTTTGCTTTTAAATTTAAAATAGAAGGCCTTTCAAGAAATCACTCCAAACGTAATCCTAACTCTAACCAAATCGAATAGGAATTCAATGTCCATGTGTATCGTTTTTCGTTGTCATAAAGCTGTTTCGGAAAAGTGCTGAATATCGGGCACATGAGAACAAAAAACTATAGACACTTTCGACCCTGGAAAAGTCTGGAAACGGTGGGCATAACAAAAACTTATCGTCTTGACTGAAAACAAACCGGATTTTCTTTGCATAAACCCTGTATCTCTTTTAAACCAATCCAAATCTAATCCAAATCCAATCCAAATCCAATCCAAATCCAATCCAAACCAATCCAAACCAATCCAAACCAATCCAAACCAATCCAAACCAACCAAACCAATCCAAACCAATCCAAACCAATCCAAACCAATCCAAACCAATCCAAACCAATCCAAATCCAACCAAACCAATCCAAACCAACCAAACCAATCCAAACCAATCCAAACCAATCCAAACCAAACCAAACCAACCAAACCAATCCAAACCAATCCAACCAACCAAACCAATCCAAACCAACCAAACCAACCAAACCAACCAAAACCAATCCAAACCAATCCAAACCAACCAACCAATCCAAAACCAATCCAAACCAATCCAAACCAATCCAAACCAATCCAAACCAATCCAAACCAATCCCAACCAATCCAAACCAACCAAACCAATCCAAACCAACCAAACCAATCCAAACCAATCCCGAACCAATCCGAACCAAACCAATCCAAACCAATCCAAACCAATCCGAATCCAATCCAACCAAACCAACCAAACCAATCCAACCAACCAAACCAATCCAAACCAATCCAAACCAACCCAAACCAATCCAAACCAACAACCAATCCAACCAATCCAAACCAATCCAAACCAATCCAAACCAACCAAACCAATCCAAACCAATCCAAACCAATCCAAACCAACCAAACCAACCAAACCAATCCAAACCAATCCAAACCAATCCAAACCAATCCAAACCAAACCCAAATCCAACCCAAACCAACCAAACCAATCCAAACCAATCCAAACCAATCCAAACCAATCCAAACCAACCAAACCAACCAAACCAATCCAAACCAATCCAAACCAATCCAAACCAATCCAACCAATCCAAACCAATCCAAACCAACCAAACCAATCCAAACCAACCAAACCAATCCCAAACCAATCCCAAACCAATCCAAACCAAATCCCAAACCAATCCAAACCAATCCCAAACCAAATCCAAACCAATCCAAACCAAACCAACCAAACCAACCCAAACCAATCCAAACCAACCAATCCAAACCAATCCAAACCAATCCAAACCAATCCAAACCAATCCAAACCAATCCAAACCAATCCAAACCAATCCAAACCAATCCAAACCAATCCAAACCAATCCAAACCAACCAAACCAATCCAAACCAACCAAACCAACCAAACCAATCCAAACCAACCAATCCAACCAAACCAATCCAAACCAATCCAAACCAATCCAAACCAACCCAAACCAATCCAAACCAATCCAAACCACAAACCAAACCAACCAAATCCAATCCAAACCAACCAAACCCAAATCCAAACCAACCAAACCAAACCAATCCAAACCAATCCAAACCAATCCAAACCAATCCAAACCAATCCAAACCAATCCAAACCAATCCAAATCCAATCCCAAACCAACCAAACCAATCCAAACCAATCCAAACCAATCCAAACCAATCCAAACCAACCAAACCAACCAAACCAATCCAAACCAACCAAACCAATCCAAACCAAATCCAAACCAACCAAACCAACCAAACCAACCAAACCAACCAAACCAACCAAACCAATCCAAACCAATCCAAACCAATCCAAACCAACCAAACCAACCAAACCAATCCAAACCAATCCAAACCAACCAAACCAATCCAAACCAATCCAAACCAACCAAACCAATCCAAACCAACCAAACCAATCCAAACCAATCCCAAACCAATCCAAATCCAATCCAAACCAATCCAAACCAATCCAACCAATCCAAACCAATCCAAACCAATCCAAACCAATCCCAAACCAATCCAAACCAACCAAACCAACCAAATCCAATCCAAACCAACCAAACCAATCCAAACCAATCCAAACCCAACCAATCCAAACCAATCCAAACCAATCCAAACCAATCCAAACCAATCCAAACCAACCAAACCAATCCAAACCAATCCAAACCAAATCCCAAACCAATCCCAAACCAATCCAAACCAACCAAACCAACCAAACCAATCCAAACCAATCCAAACCAATCCAAACCAACCAAACCAACCAAACCAATCCAAACCAATCCAAACCAACCAAACCAATCCAACCAATCCAAACCAATCCAAACCAATCCAAATCCAACCAAACCAATCCCAAACCAATCCAAACCAATCCAAACCAACCCAAACCAATCCAAACCAACCAATCCAACCAAACCAATCCAAACCAACCAAACCAATCCAAACCAACCAAACCAAATCCAAACCAATCCAAACCAATCCAAACCAATCCAAACCAATCCAAATCCAATCCAAACCAATCCAAACCAACCAAACCAATCCAAACCAACCAAACCAACCAAACCAATCCCAAACCAATCCAAACCAATCCAAACCAATCCAAACCAATCCAACAAATCCAATCCAAACCAACCCAAACCAATCCAAACCAATCCAAACCAATCAAACCAATCCAAACCAATCCCAAACCAATCCAAACCAACCAAAACCAATCCCAACCAAACCAATCCAAACCAATCCAAACCAATCCAAAACCAATCCAAACCAATCCAAACCAATCCAAACCAACCAATCCAATCCAAACCAATCCCAAACCAATCCAAACCAATCCAAACCAATCCAAATCCAATCCAAACCAACCAAACCAATCCAAACCAACCAAACCAATCCAAACCAATCCAAACCAATCCAAATCCAACCAAATCCAATCCAAACCAATCCCAAACCAATCCAAACCAATCCAAACCAACCAAACCAATCCAAACCAATCCCAAACCCAACCAAACCAATCCAAACCAAACCAAACCAAACCAACCAAACCAAACCAAACCAATCCAAACCAATCCAAACCAAACCAAACCAATCCAAACCAATCCAAACCAATCCAAACCAACCCAAACCAATCCAAATCCAATCCAAACCAATCCAAACCAATCCAAACCAACCAAACCAATCCAAACCAACCAAACCAAACCAATCCAACCAATCCAAACCAATCCAAACCAATCCAAATCCAATCCAAACCAACCAAACCAAGTCCAACCCAAACCAATCCAAACCAATCCAAACCAATCCAAATCCAATCCAAACCAACCAAACCAAATCCAAATCCCAAACCAAACCAAACCAATCCCAAATCCAACCAAACCAATCCAAACCAATCCAAACCAATCCAAATCCAATCCAAACCAACCCAAACCAATCCAAACCAATCCCAAACCAATCCAAACCAATCCAAACCAATCCAACCAATCCAAACCAATCCAAACCAATCCAAACCAATCCAAACCAATCCAAACCAATCCAAACCAACCAAACCAATCCAAACCCAATCCAAACCAATCCAAACCAATCCAAACCAATCCAAACCAATCCAAACCAACCAAACCAATCCAAACCAATCCAAACCAATCCAAACCAATCCAAACCAACCAAACCAATCCAAACCAATCCAAACCAACCAACCCAAACCAAACCCAAACCAATCCAAACCAATCCAAACCAATCCAACCAATCCAAACCAATCCAAGTCCAACCAACCAACCCAAATCCAATCCCAACCAACCAAATCCAATCCAAACCAATCCAAACCAATCCAAACCAACCAAACCAATCCAAACCAATCCAAATCCAAACTCAAACCAACCAAACCAATCCAAACCAATCCAAATCCAATCCCAAACCAATCCAAACCAACCCAAATCCAATCCCAAAACCAAACCAATCCAAACCAATCCAAACCAATCCAAACCAATCCAAACCAATCCCAAACCAATCCCAAACCAATCCAAACCAATCCAAACCAATCCAAATCCAATCCAAACCAATCCAAACCAATCCAACCCAAATCCCAAACCCAAACCAATCCAAACCAATCCCAAACCAATCAACCAAACCAATCCCAACCAAACCAACCAAACCAATCCAAACCAATCCCAAACCAATCCAAACCAATCCAAACCAATCCAAACCAATCCAAACCAATCCAAACCAATCCAACCAACCAACCAATCCAAACCAACCAAACCAATCCAAATCCAACCAAACCAATCCAAACCAATCCAAACCAATCCAAACCAATCCAAACCAACCAAACCAACCCAATCCACAACCCAAACCAAATCCCAAACCAATCCAAACCAACCAATCCAAACCAAACCAACCAAACCAATCCAACCAAGTCCAACCCAACCAAACCAACCAAACCAATCCCAAACCAATCCCAAACCAATCAAACCAATCCAAACCAATCCAAACCAATCCAAACCAATCCCAAACCAATCCCAAACCAAACCAAACCAAATCCAAACCAATCCAAACCAATCCAAACCAATCCAAACCAATCCAAACCAATCCAAACCAACCCAAACCAATCCAAACCAATCCCAAACCAATCCCAAACCAACCAAACCCAAATCCAAACCAACCAAACCAATCCAAACCAATCCAAACCAACCAAACCAATCCAACCAATCCAAACCAACCCAAACCAATCCAAACCAATCCAAACCAACCAAACCAACCAAACCAATCCAAACCAACCAAACCAATCCAAACCAATCCAACCAATCCAAACCAATCCAAACCAATCCAAACCAACCAACCAACCAAACCAAACCAACCAAACCAATCCAAACCAATCCAAACCAATCCAAACCAACCAAACCAACCAAACCAATCCAAACCAATCCAAACCAACCAAACCAATCCAAACCAATCCAACCAACCAACCAACCAACCAATCCAACCAATCCAAACCAACCAAACCAATCCAAACCAATCCAAACCAATCCAACCAACCAAACCAACCAAACCAATCCCAAATCCAATCCAACCAATCCAACCAACCAATCCAAACCAAATCCAAACCAATCCCAAATCCAAATCCACCAACCAAACCAATCCAAACCAACCAAACCAATCCAAATCCAATCCAAACCAACCAAACCAATCCAAACCAATCCCAAACCAACCAAACCAATCCAAACCAATCCAAACCAAACCAAACCAATCCAAACCAACCAAACCAATCCAAACCAATCCAAACCAATCCAAACCAATCCAAACCAACCAAACCAACCAAACCAATCCAAACCAATCCAAACCAATCCAAACCAATCCAAACCAACCAAACCAATCCAAACCAATCCAAACCAATCCAAACCAATCCAAATCCAACAAACCAATCCAAACCAATCCAAACCAACCCAACCCAACCAATCCAAACCAATCCAAACCAATCCAAACCAATCCAAACCAACCAAACCAACCAAACCAAATCCAAACCAATCCAAACCAATCCAAACCAATCCAAACCAACCAAATCCAATCCAAACCAATCCAAACCAATCCAAACCAATCCAAACCAATCCAAACCAATCCAAACCAACCAAACCAAACCAATCCAAACCAATCCAAACCAACCAAACCAATCCAAACCAATCCAAACCAACCAAACCAATCCAAACCAACCAAACCAATCCAAACCAACCAAACCAATCCAAACCAATCCAAACCAACCAAACCAATCCAAACCAATCCAAACCAATCCAAACCAACCCAAACCAATCCAAACCAATCCCAAACCAATCCAAACCAATCCAAACCAACCAAACCAACCAAACCAACCAAACCAACCAAACCAATCCAAACCAATCCAAACCAACCAAACCAATCCAAACCAATCCAAACCAACCAAACCAATCCAAACCAATCCAAACCAATCCAAACCAATCCAAACCAACCAAACCAATCCAAACCAATCCAAACCAATCCAAATCCAACCAAACCAATCCAAACCAATCCAAACCAACCAAACCAACCAAACCAATCCAAACCAATCCAAACCAATCCAAACCAATCCAAACCAATCCAAACCAATCCAAACCAATCCAAACCAATCCAAACCAACCAAACCAATCCCAAACCAATCCAAACCAATCCAAACCAATCCAAATCCAATCCCAAACCAACCCAAACCAAACCAAACCAACCAAACCAATCCAAACCAATCCCAAACCAATCCAAACCAATCCAAACCAATCCAAACCAATCCAAACCAATCCAAACCAATCCAAACCAATCCAAACCAATCCAAACCAACCAAACCAATCCAAACCAATCCAAACCAATCCAAACCAATCCAAACCAATCCAAACCAACCAAACCAATCCAAACCAATCCAAACCAACCAAACCAATCCAAACCAATCCAAACCAACCAAACCAATCCAAACCAATCCAAACCAATCCAAACCAACCAAACCAATCCAAACCAATCCAAACCAATCCAAACCAATCCAAACCAACCAAACCAACCAAATCCAAATCCAATCCAACCAATCCCAAACCAATCCAAATCCAAATCCAAACCAAATCCAAACCAACCAAACCAATCCAAACCAATCCAAATCCAAATCCCAAACCAATCCAAACCAACCAAACCAATCCAAACCAACCAAACCAACCAAACCAACCAAACCAATCCAAACCAATCCAAACCAACCAAACCAACCAAACCAATCCAAACCAATCCAAACCAATCCAAACCAATCCAAACCAATCCAAACCAATCCAAACCAATCCAACCAAACCAACCAAACCAACCAAACCAACCAAACCAACCAAACCAATCCAAACCAATCCAAACCAACCAAACCAATCCAAACCAACCAAACCAATCCAAACCAATCCAAACCAATCCAAACCAATCCAAACCAATCCAAACCAATCCAAACCAACCAAACCAACCAAACCAATCCAAACCAATCCAAACCAACCAAACCAACCCAACCAATCCAAACCAATCCAAACCAATCCAAACCAATCCAAACCAATCCAAACCAAACCAATCCAAACCAACCAAACCAATCCAAACCAAACCAACCAAATCCAAACCAATCCAAACCAATCCAAACCAACCAAACCAATCCAAACCAACCAAACCAATCCAAAACCAAACCAATCCAAACCAAACCAAACCAATCCAAATCCAAACCAATCCAAACCAATCCAAACCAATCCAAACCAATCCAAACCAATCCAAACCAACCAAACCAATCCAAACCAATCCCAAACCAAACCAACCAAACCAAACCCAAACCAACCAAACCAATCCAAACCAATCCAAATCCAACCAAACCAACCAAACCAACCAAACCAATCCAAACCAATCCAAACCAATCCAAACCAATCCAAACCAACCAAACCAATCCAAACCAACCAAACCAATCCAAACCAATCCAAACCAATCCAAACCAACCAAACCAATCCAAACCAACCAAACCAATCCAAACCAATCCAAACCAACCAAACCAATCCAAACCAACCAAACCAATCCAAACCAATCCAAATCCAACCAAATCCAACCAAACCAATCCAAACCAATCCAAACCAATCCCAAACCAACCAAACCAATCCAAACCAATCCAAACCAACCAAACCAATCCAAACCAACCAAACCAATCCAAACCAACCAAACCAATCCCAAACCAATCCAAACCAATCCAAACCAACCAAACCAATCCAAACCAACCAAACCAATCCAAACCAACCAAACCAATCCAAACCAAACCAAAACCAACCAAACCAATCCAAACCAATCCAAACCAATCCAAACCAACCAAACCAAACCAATCCAACCAATCCAAACCAACCAAACCAATCCAAACCAATCCAAACCAACCAAACCAATCCAAACCAATCCAAACCCAACCAAACCAATCCAAACCAATCCAAACCAATCAAACCAACCAAACCAATCCAAACCAACCAAACCAATCCAAACCAATCCAAACCAATCCAAACCAATCCAAACCAATCCAAACCAATCCAAACCAATCCAAACCAATCCAAACCAACCAAACCAATCCAAATCCAATCCAAACCAATCCAAACCAATCCAAACCAATCCAAACCAATCCAAACCAATCCAAACCAATCCAAATCCAACCAAACCAACCAAACCAATCCAACCAAACCAATCCAAACCAATCCAAACCAATCCAAACCAACCAAACCAATCCAAACCAACCCAAACCAAATCCAAACCAATCCAAACCAATCCAAACCAATCCAAACCAACCAAACCAATCCCAAACCAATCCCAAACCAATCCCAAACCAATCCCAAACCAACCAAACCAATCCAAACCAATCCAAACCAACCAAACCAATCCAACCAATCCAAACCAATCCAAACCAATCCAAACCAATCCAAACCAACCAAACCAATCCAAACCAATCCAAACCAACCAAACCAATCCAAACCAATCCAAACCAATCCAAACCAATCCAAACCAATCCAAACCAATCCAAACCAACCAAACCAATCCAAACCAATCCAAACCAACCAAACCAACCAAACCAAACCAAACCAACCAAATCCAACCCAAACCAAACCAATCCAAACCAACCAAACCAATCCAAACCAACCCAAACCAATCCAAACCAATCCAAACCAATCCAAATCCAATCCAAATCCAATCCAAACCAACCAAACCAATCCAAACCAAACCAATCCAAATCCAAACCAATCCAAACCAATCCAAACCAAAACCAATCCAAACCAATCCAAACCAACCAATCCAAACCAATCCAAACCAACCAAACCAATCCAAACCAATCCAAACCAACCCAAATCCAAACCAATCCAAACCAATCCAAACCAACCCAAACCAATCCAAACCAATCCAAACCAAATCCCAAACCAACCAAACCAACCAAACCAACCAATCCAAACCAATCCAAACCAATCCAAACCAATCCAAACCAATCCAAACCAATCCAAACCAATCCAAACCAATCCAAACCAATCCAAACCAACCAAACCAATCCAAACCAATCCAAACCAATCCAACCAATCCAAACCAATCCAAACCAACCAAACCAATCCAAACCAACCAAACCAATCCAAACCAACCAAACCAATCCAAACCAACCAAACCAATCCAAACCAATCCAAACCAATCCAAACCAATCCAAACCAATCCAAACCAAATCCAACCAAACCAATCCAAACCAATCCAAACCAATCCAAACCAACCAAACCAATCCAAACCAACCAAACCAACCCAAACCAATCCAAACCAATCCAAACCAACCAAACCAATCCAAACCAATCCAAACCAACCAAACCAATCCAAACCAATCCAAACCAACCAAACCAATCCAAACCAATCCAAACCAATCCAAACCAATCCAAACCAACCAAACCAACCAAACCAACCAAACCAATCCAAACCAACCAAACCAATCCAAACCAACCCAAACCAATCCAAACCAACCAAATCCAATCCAAACCAACCAAACCAATCCAAACCAATCCAAACCAACCAAACCAATCCAAACCAACCAAACCAATCCAAACCAACCAAACCAATCCAAACCAATCCAAACCAATCCAAACCAATCCAAACCAATCCAAACCAACCAAACCAATCCAAACCAATCCAAACCAATCCAAATCCAACCAAACCAATCCAAACCAATCCAAACCAATCCAAACCAAACCAAACCAATCCAAACCAATCCAAATCCAATCCAAACCAACCAAACCAATCCAAACCAATCCAAACCAATCCAAATCCAATCCAAACCAATCCAAACCAATCCAAACCAACCAAACCAATCCAAACCAACCAAACCAATCCAAACCAATCCAAACCAATCCAAACCAATCCAAACCAATCCAAACCAATCCAAACCAACCAAACCAATCCAAACCAATCCAAACCAATCCAAACCAATCCAACCAACCAAACCAATCCAAACCAACCAAACCAATCCAAACCAATCCAAACCAACCAAACCAATCCAAACCAATCCAAACCAATCCAACCAATCCAAACCAATCCAAACCAATCCAAACCAATCCAAACCAATCCAAACCAATCCAAACCAATCCAAACCAATCCAAACCAATCCAAACCAACCAAACCAACCAAACCAATCCAAACCAATCCAAACCAACCAAACCAATCCAAACCAATCCAAACCAATCCAAACCAATCCAAACCAATCCAAACCAATCCAAACCAATCCAAACCAATCCAAACCAATCCCAAACCAATCCAAACCAATCCAAACCAAGTCCAAACACAAACCAAACCAAACCAATCCAAACCAATCCAAACCAATCCAAACCAATCCAAATCCAATCCAAACCAATCCAAACCAATCCAAACCAATCCAAACCAATCCAAACCAATCCAAACCAATCCAAATCCAACCAAACCAACCAAACCAATCCAAACCAATCCAAACCAACCAAACCAACCAAACCAATCCAAACCAACCAAACCAATCCAAACCAACCAAACCAATCCAAACCAAAGTCCAAACCAACCAAACCCAAACCAACCCAAACCAATCCAAACCAATCCCAAACCAATCCAAACCAACCAAACCAACCAAACCAATCCAAACCAACCAAACCAATCCAAACCAATCCAAACCAATCCAAACCAACCAAACCAATCCAAACCAATCCAAACCAATCCAAACCAATCCAAACCAATCCAAACCAATCCAAACCAACCAAACCAACCAAACCAATCCAAACCAACCAAACCAATCCAAACCAACCAAACCAATCCAAACCAATCCAAACCAATCCAAACCAATCCAAACCAATCCAAACCAACCAAACCAACCAAACCAACCAAACCAACCAACCAAACCAATCCAAACCAACCAAACCAACCCAAACCAATCCAAACCAACCAAACCAATCCCAAACCAATCCAAACCAATCCAAACCAATCCAAACCAATCCAAACCAACCAAACCAACCAAACCAATCCAAACCAATCCAAACCAACCAAACCAATCCAAACCAACCAAACCAATCCAAACCAATCCAAACCAATCCAAACCAATCCAAACCAATCCAAACCAAGTCCAAACCCAAACCAATCCAAACCAATCCAAACCAATCCAAACCAATCCAAACCAATCCAAACCAATCCAAACCAATCCAAACCAATCCAAACCAATCCAAACCAATCCAAACCAATCCAAACCAATCCAAACCAATCCAAACCAATCCAAACCAAGTCCAAACCAACCAAATCCAACCAATCCAAACCAATCCAACCAATCCAAACCAATCCAAACCAATCCAAACCAATCCAAACCAATCCAAACCAATCCAAACCAACCAAACCAATCCAAACCAAACCAACCAAACCAATCCCAAACCAACCAAACCAACCAAACCAATCCAAACCAATCCAAACCAATCCAAACCAATCCAAACCAATCCAAACCAATCCAAACCAATCCAAACCAATCCAAATCCAATCCAAACCAATCCAAACCAACCAAACCAATCCAAACCAATCCAAACCAACCAAACCAATCCAAACCAATCCAAACCAATCCAAACCAACCAAACCAATCCAAACCAACCAAACCAATCCAAACCAATCCAAACCAATCCAAACCAATCCCAAACCAACCAAACCAATCCAAACCAATCCAAACCAATCCAACCAATCCAAACCAATCCAACCAATCCAAACCAAGTCCAAACCAATCCAAACCAATCCAAACCAATCCAAACCAATCCAAACCAATCCAACCAATCCAAACCAACCAAACCAATCCAAACCAATCCCAAACCAATCCAAACCAATCCAAACCAAACCAATCCAAACCAAACCAAACCAATCCAAACCAACCAAACCAATCCAAACCAATCCAAACCAATCCAAACCAATCCAAACCAATCCAAACCAATCCAAACCAATCCAAACCAATCCAAACCAATCCAAACCAATCCAAACCAACCAAACCAACCAAACCAACCCAAACCAATCCAAACCAACCAAACCAATCCAAACCAATCCAAACCAATCCAAACCAATCCAACCAATCCAAACCAACCCAAACCAATCCAAACCAATCCAAACCAATCCAAACCAATCCAAACCAATCCAAACCAATCCAAACCAATCCAAACCAATCCAAACCAATCCAAACCAATCCAAACCAATCCAAACCAATCCAACCAACCAAACCAATCCAAACCAATCCAAACCAATCCAAACCAACCAAACCAATCCAAACCAATCCAAACCAACCAAACCAACCAAACCAATCCAAACCAACCAAACCAATCCAAACCAATCCAAACCAATCCAAACCAACCAAACCAATCCAAACCAATCCAAACCAATCCAAACCAATCCAAACCAATCCAAACCAATCCAACCAATCCAAACCAATCCAAACCAATCCAAACCAATCCAAACCAACCAAACCAACCAAACCAATCCAAACCAATCCAAACCAATCCAAACCAATCAAACCAATCCAAACCAACCAAACCAAACCAACCAAACCAATCCAAACCAATCCCAAACCAACCAACCAAACCAATCCAAACCAACCAAACCAATCCAAACCAATCCAAACCAATCCAAACCAATCCAAACCAATCCAAACCAACCAAACCAATCCAAACCAACCAAACCAATCCAAACCAATCCAAACCAATCCAAACCAATCCAAACCAATCCAAACCAACCAACCAACCAACCAAACCAATCCAAACCAATCCAAACCAATCCAAACCAATCCAACCAACCAAACCAATCCAAACCAATCCAAACCAATCCAAACCAATCCAAACCAACCAAACCAATCCAACCAAGTCCAAACCAAATCCAATCCAAACCAATCCAAACCAATCCAACCAATCCAAACCAATCCAACCAATCCAAACCAATCCAAACCAATCCAAATTCAATCCAAACCAATCCAAACCAATCCAACCAATCCAAATCCAATCCAAATCCAATCCAAATCCAATCCAAATCCAATCCAAATCCAATCCAAATCGCGAAAAAATGGATTTCAACAAGTGCCTGGGCAATACGCCCCACCTTAGCCAAAGACGTTTCATAGCCCTTCATTAGTATTTTATCAATCCCATAATAAAAAGGTAGCAACTGCTGCAGGCTCGCTGCGCTTGTGTCCAGTTGGTAAGGGCATATCGTCCTGCCTACACTGGGGCGTTTTGGCCAGTGAAACATGTTTTCGAAAATCGTTAGATTTTTGAAGATGGAAGCAATTTTATATCATATTAACCACTGAGAAAAGTTATTTTGTTGCCCAACTAAGTGTTCCAGTGCAAGTTTTGTGGACAGTGTGCCAGAGTCGCTCCAGAATGTTGAGCTAACAAACATAAAAAGTTACATCAAAACCGTAACTTTTTGTATTTTGCTATTATTTTCATTGTTAAATACCTACAAAAATACTGCCACATTCACATAGTATGATGGGTTTACAAATACTTATAGGTACCAACTGATTTCGACCCTTAATTAGTTATAGTTTTCTAGAAATCAAAATGGGGCGTTTTGGCCAGGTGGGGCGCATTATACCGTCTTACCTTAATTAGACAATTCACCCTTCGGCCCGAAAACACAACTTAATCATCCTCAGACTGTTTTTTTTTACTGACAACAAAGATCTTCAAGCTTTAAAGCGCTAATCAATTTGTTTTGAAGCGAATATCGAACTGAATCCAAGGTAAAGGTGAGATTTTCAAATACCAACCAACCAATCCTTGGGCATAAACAGACGGGCCCTAAAAGAGGTTGCGAGAACTTTAAAGATTCTGATGCATAGTCAACATAAGAAATATTTGACCTCTTGGAAAAATAGAAAAGGATAAGGGAGCTCCATTAAGAGTCGGTGTAAGCCATTTTCCGAAGGCGGAGCCATAATCTACAAGTGACTTCTCAACACATCTGTTCCACTTCTTATCATTAGCGATAAAGTAGAAAGACGTGCACTGAACAAGGACTCGTATACCACAAATATAGGAAGTGCGAATCGCGTCCATCATTGCACGAAAGAAAATATGTTTTGCCTTTCTTGTATACAAAGTATACGTAAAGGCTATATTATCACTCCAAAACCATACTTTTTATAGAAGACTCGTAAACTCATAATGTTATGTAACAATCGAATCAGCTCGGTGAATTGAGGTGATGTCTGTCGCGTGTGTATGTAGGTATGTGTGTGTGTGTTTGTGTGTATGTGTACAAAATTTGTGACACACTTTTTAGAACTTAGCATTGACCGAATTACTCGCAACAAGTTTCATTTGACGGGGAATGCGGTCCCATTGTTTGTTATTGAAAATTGGTGTGATCGGACATTGCATTTCGGAATTATTGAAAATCATTGTTTTTTCCCAAGGGTCCCCCTTGGAAAAAATTTCAAAATCGAAAAAAAATTTTTTTCTAGAATGGTGGGAATGCATAGTAATTAATGCAAAACATGCAAATGATAGTAAATTTATGATCTATCCCTAAAGTGCTTTTTATGACCTTTCCTATGTGATTTTTTCAGTACATTTTACGATGCACGAGAAAGGCATCATCACCGCTAGGTGGATTAATCTGGGTTTTTTTTCTTTAATTTTTCTCGGACACTGCTTAGAACTATAAAAGTCGTAATAAACGAAAATGTTTTTCTGAAAGACTCTTATTAAGGCCTATCACGAAATACATTAGCCCAATGAGCACAGTAAATAATTGAATGCCGATCATGCGAAATTGATTTGCTTGCGGGAGCACCCGATTTGCGATGGACTGCGCGTTCATTCATTTTAGGCCAATGTAAATCCGGAAAAAGGAATTTGTATGCGCTCGGGTTCGCATAAGTCCATCTGCGGCACCACATCCACACGTTCCTATCAACATCATCAATCGTGGGTTAATTATGATTGCACGTGTGCCGTGGCAAATGATCCCGAAAACGGGTCACCGGGGAAGGCGACTGCTGCTGGCTGGTGCGAAAAAACCAAGCAAGTTACGATAGGTCCGTAATGACCATTAGCGTGCACGGAGAGGTGTGTAGGTTCGGTCTCCAACGCACATCGAGCACCAAGCTGGAAGCCAATTAACACACACCACCGGTCCGGTCCGGTTCGGCCGGTCAGTGGACTTTCGGAGGCAAAATTGCGTTATGTGAATCCATGGCTTATGATTTCGCCGAACCTGAGAGGAGGGGTTAGTCGGCGTTTATATTATCAACCCCAAGGACGACCCAGGTTGGCGACAGCTGCTAGTGATATTAATTACCCTGGTGACGGACGAGTGGCCTCTGGGGGACCGGTCTAGGACGATGATGATGTTGGATACCCTTGCCGGTAGTGAGTTAGGAACTTTGTTGGCCCTTTCGGGATAGTTGCTCGGTGTTGCGAAACCAGTTTATAAATGAATTTAGTGAGTGGGTGTGCGGTTGAAAAACGACTGTTGATTCTGAGTGTAGGTGGCAGTTTCATATAAATGCTTTAATATAAATTATAGTAATAAATATTACTAAGATTTCGCTGATGTTTTAGATAGATATGAATTGGTTTAAATTCATTCTCATCGCAACACTCATGAGTGAACGAGTAAATATAACGGAATAACTAGTGCAATATTGATTTACGTAGGAAGAAGCCGTATATCGAGAAGCCCTACAAAAACACTTTCACCTTGGAAAGGTATTCCGGTATATAAAATAGAATTCATATTGCTCTTGATTATGTGCATTCCTCATGTAGCGCGCATGTTCCAAGTAAGTTGCATTTGCAACTTCTTGGGCCAATAACCATGAGCTGACTGACAGACGGCATAGAACATTTTCTTAGAAGTACCAACCGTATCTTGTGTTCTAGTTGACCAGACCCACCCTAGAACCCATTTTAATTGACAAAAAGACTCAGAGGGTAGATGTGGTCGAAACAGGATTTGCAGCTTCGTAGGCAAGCCGCATTATGGAGGCGGAATATTTCGGAGATTGAGTTCGCTCATTTTGCTGTCGGTGGAATCCAAAGGGAAGGGAGCGGTGACCATTAGTTGTCTGACTCGTGATTTCGGAAGGGATCGAGGTTTTGGCAGCTGCTGGCCTTTTTCAGCAGTGGAAGGACCGATATCGGCCGCCAAGGAGGGGGAAATTTCCGGAATGTTTCGATCGTTGAGTGGTGGAGTAGATCTCTGTCTTGAACGGTTTTTAGTAAAGAATGTCTTGTGGCTTTCTTGTGCTTTTCCCGGGAAAACGCAATCGCTTATAAATCGATTGAAAATCGATTGATTCAACGGACAATGCCAGTGATGACGCACATTGTTTGATGAAAGTGGGGGGTAAGCGATCGGGTCACGGTCCTTTTGATGTGTCGACTGAGCTGAGAGCTTCAAAAATATCCCCATTGTTGAAAGCAACCGGAGGAAGCCGGACGGAATACGGCGCGACGGGAGACTTTCAATATAGCTTACACCCAATGGTGCAGGATTGTCTTCATGTATCTAGCGGAAGAAGCTGGCATACAAATTTACTGTTGCGACAGGTAATCAAAGGATAGGTGTCGTCAACTGGGATATTGGTCGACCTGATTGTAGATCCAAAACGATGAAATTTGCTTAATTGAGGACTTTCCAAATACTCACAGAATCGTCAATGCTGCATTCGGGTACCGAGTCTTATGGGGTTTTCGGGAGAATTAAAAATACTTGTGTTCAGGTCGAGTGATCGATTAGAAAGCAGAGATGCATCCTGAACAGGACATGACCCAATGCGTGCCTTGGTGTTCTTAGCTGTGTTAAGAAGTTCAGTGTGCACTGGTTTGGTACGCAAGCAAAACAATCATGGTAACTAAGATTCCTTAGATTTGGAACTAGGGTAACCGTACCCTTAGTGGAGGTAGCACCAATAGTGGAGGTAGTGGGGTTTTAATGAGATTTATCATATTTATAGGCTTTACGATGGTTTCAGTTGATGCGACGTGCTGTAAATATCCTGTTAAAAGTAACTTACCTTAAGATTTTGCTTAAAAACTATTGAAAACAATGATTTTCCTTAACAAAATTGACTCCCTTGCACCTATAGTGGCGCAACTGTACCAATAGTGGCGAGTCTCATAAGAAACCGATGGATAGCACCACTATAGGAACCAAACTAAAGGAACAGTGTACCCATAGTGGTGCAAGCAATATTTGGTAATTGTTGATGTTAAATGACATTTATCTCATTTTTGTTAGCAAATTTATTAGTTTATCTATTGACTAAGATAATAAAGCAGTAAATTTTCCATAATTATCAATTTTTTTTTGTGGATCTACTAATACCTCCACTATTGGTTAATTCAGGGCTCTTGAACAGTGTGCTGTGTTCAGATCGTTTTGAACACGAACACGCGTTCTCATGTTCAAATGCATCTCTGTAGAAAGATCATTAGGTCGGAATTATTAAATTAATAAAACTGACAGCAGTGTTACTGTTGTGCAACGATAAGCATAGGTTTTACAATACACATCAGTCGTATCCAGCAAACCGCAGATTTGTCGCGTTCACTTGAATCCTATTTCGGAAGAATCTTTTGCCTTCATTTCCGAAAACGATTGTAAAAATTCCGGAAATGTCGTTCACCAGGGATGATTGAGCTGTTTAGATGGTTGGCAGATTTTGACCGGCACGTTTTTTCGGAGTATACCCCGTTAGGCATAAGTACGTTAGGAATAAAGACGTTAGGCATAATGGACGTTAGGCATAAAATGACCCAAAGAACAGCCCATGCCATAAAGAAGGCAGAATTAGGCCTAACATCCGTTATGAGTAACGTACATTATACCTGACGTACTGATGCCTAACGTCAGGTACCCGTTTTCTGGGATGATCTGCTCGATGGTGCGATATAATGCGGAAACAGAATCATTGATTGAGTAATAACCTAATTCCAGTCCAGGGCAGCTTATTCTTAGTTACTTTCTTTTTTTCTTGAAGAGAATAAACCAGACAAGTATTTTTATAAATATTATTATTTATGTGATGGGATTCGGCTTTACAGTCTTTGGCAGCCTTCTTCTGGGGGAAACACAGCCGAAACGTCGCACAGTGATGCCAAGGCGGAAAAAAGTGAAGAAAATTGAGTTGAGCGTACAGCTTCGAAAGTATTTTTATAATTTTTCATAATGTTTGAAATGTCTTTCCTCAAAATTTCACGAAGATTGGATATTGCACGGGGTGCATCATATGGATCCAATGGTAAATCAAAGATGTTTTTAAAATTGCTTGTAACATGTATGGCGAAGTCATGATGTTGTTCAACCTGATTTTTAACTATGAGCACGCAGTCGCACGCATGCCGAATTGGGCTTATTTCAAAGCTTATTTATTCAGCTTTTCGGCGATATGATGATTGTTTTGCGCAAATCTGCGCAAATAGCATTTTTCTTCAAAGCATTCTTGAAGTAAACATAAGCATTAACACGCCGAATAAAGTGATCAGAAAATCGTGGAACTAAATTTTCAAACAGCTGTATCTCAAGCGTCTTTCGACTGATTTCCACAATTCTTTTACGTATGTCTTACCTATCTCATCTAGTTTCTTCATGTTATGATATGTTTCTAGGGATGCTCAATTTGTTCCTAGAGGGGCGTGAGTAAGGATGTTTTTTATTCAAAATATAGTAAATTTTGATTTACATGACATTCTTCAGTCGGAATTTACAGGTTCAAAAAATGTTTTATAACACTATTCTACCATTGACTATACTATGTGTCAACAAAATGTTTCTTCTGTACATCCCTAGCGACTCCAAAATGACCTCTATAGTAATGAAAGATGATATGCAAATGTTGACGATGAAAACTACGGAAACCTGCGCCAATGGAAACCCGTCATGTCCATGTAGGTCAATAGAGGCCAGGGGAATGATATTCTACTCAGTTTTACCCAAATAAGATGTTCTAGAATCTCTGGATCTTCTGGAGTTTGGATCAATCGGTCTACCTGGTCAACTGCGCTCGATAGCTATTTTGACAAGTCGTGTCCACAAACATCCGAAGAGCCCACGTGTATAGTTTTCAACTCAGTTATACTCCAATCAGATGTTCTAGGTTCTCCAAACTGTTCTGGAGTTTGGATTAATTGGTCTACCAGGTCAACTGCGCTCGGTACAAATCTGACAGCAATAACAATGTCCATGAAAGTCAGTAGTGCCCATGCATACGATTTGGAACTCAGTTATACCAATATCAGATGTTCGAAGTACTCCATACTGCTCTGGAGTCTATCAAGTCAACTGCGCTCAATATAACTTTGACATCAACCAGTCATGTCCATACAAGTTCGTAGAGCCTATATGTGTGATTTGCAACTCTGTTATATCCAAACCAGATGTTATGAGCTACCCAAAATGTTCTGGAATCAATCGGTCTACAAGGTCAACTGCGCTCGATACAAACATGATATCATACATTCATGTTAATACATGTCCGTAGACACCACGCTTACAAATTTCGTTTCAGTTATACCCAAACCAGATGTTCTAGGTTGTCCAAACTATTGTGAAGTTTGGAACAATTGGTTTAACAGATCAAAATCTGACATTGACCAGTCATGTCCATACACGTCCGTCGAGCTCGCGTATATGATTCGCACCTCATCTCAACCAGAAGTTCAAAAAATTTCAGAACTCCAAAAGGAACTTGGAGAATTCCTGGACGTGTTTTCGGAGGAATTCTTCCAAATATTCCTCCGAAAATTCCTCCGGATATTCTTCTAGGAATTTTTCGGATATTCCTCCAAATCTTTCTCCGGGATTCTTCCAGAACTACAGGAACTCCTTCCGATATTCCTCCAGGAAGTTCCTCCAGGAATCCTCCGGAAGTTCCTCCAGGAATTCCTCCGGAAGTTCCTCCAGGAATTCCACCGGAAGTTCCTCCAGGAATTCTTCCAGGAATTCCTTCGAAGTTCCTCCAGGAATTCCTTCGGAAGTTCCTCCAGGAATTCCTTCGAAGTTCCTCCAGGAATTCCTTCAGAAGTTCCTCCAGGAATTCCTTCGGAAGTCTCTCCAGAATTCCTTCGGAAGTTCCTCCAGGAATTCCTTCGGAAGTTCCTCCAGGAATTCCTTCGGAAGTTTCTCCAGGAATTTCTGCAGAAGTTGCCCCAAGAATTTCTTCGGAAGTTTCTCCAGGAATTGCTTCGGAAGTTCCTTCCTGAAAACTTCCGGAGGAATTCGTGGAGGATGTTCAGGAAGAATTCCGGGAGGAATTTCTGGAGGAAATCCTGGAGGAACTTCCGAAGGAATTCCTGATGAGTTCCTGTTGAAATATTAAGAAGAATGCATGGAGGAATTCCTGAAGGAATATCCTGAGGAGTTCCTGTAGTTCTGGAAGAATCCCAGAGAAAGATTTGGAGAAATATCCGGAAAAATTCCTAGAGGAATATCCGGAGGAATTCTGGGAGGAATATTTGGAAGAATTCCTCCAAAAATACTTTCGGAATTCTCCAGGTTCCTTTTGAGTTCTTCTGGAGATGCATTTGAATTTCCTCCGAAGTTCCTTCTGGATTTCCTTCGGAAGTTCCTTCTGAATCCCTCCGGAAGTTCCTACTGGAGTTCCTCCGAAGTTCCTTCTGGAATTCCTCCGGAAGTTCCTACTGGAATTCCTCCGGAAGTTCCTCCAGGAATTCCTCCGGAAGTTCTTTCCAGAATTTCTCCGGAAGTTTATTTTAAAATTCTTGCGGAAGTTTATTTCGGAATTCCTCCGAAAGTTTCTTCTGAAATTCCTCCGGAAGTTCCTTCTGAAATTCCTCCGGAAGTTCCTTTTTAGAAAGCTTTGGAATTTATTCCTGGAATATCTTTGGAAGTTCTTTCAGGACTCGTTCTGGAAGTTCCTCTAGGAATTCTTGGTAGACCAATTGATACGAACTCCAACACAGTTTGAAAATTTTTGAACTTCTGGTTTAGATGAGGTGCGAATTGGAGGAACTTTCGGAGAAATTCCTTGAGAAACTTCCGAAGGAATTCCTGGAGAAACTTCCGAAGGAATTCCTGGAAGAACTTCCGAAGGAATTTCTGGAAGAAGTCCCGGAGAAATTCCTGGAAGAACTTTCTTAGGAATTTCTGGAAGAATTCCCGTAGAAACTTCCGAAGGAATGCAGAGGGGGACTTCCGGAGGAATTTGCGGAGGAACTCCTGGAGGAACTAATTTTATTTGTCTTATTTATTATGGCTATCTTATTTGTCTTATTTGTCTCATTTGTCTTATTTGTCTTGTTTGTCTTATTTTTCTTATTTACATCAGCACTACTGTTATTACACAATTCCTTTTCATGGCTCATGTTTTCATTTTCCAAAACCAGCTGGAGTTTGTTTATTTTGATCTGCTTCCCCATTGTTGCCAATTCCTTTTGTTCTCCTCTTACGGCAAATTCTAAAGCAATTGTAAACTGCATAATGATGAAATAATTTTAGCGACACTGACAACGTCATTCTGGCGGGCTGAATTGGGCAATTTTCTCTCTCAGAGAGGGATGCCACGTGCTTTTTAACGGAAAACCCTTCCCTCAGACCTTAAGGTTTATTTCAGGGTCATAAAATCATCATATGTATATGATAAGTTTTATATATCACTGTTTTATAAAGCTTCGTAGCAATCTCAAGCACAAAAACCCTAAATAATCCACCTATCGGTGATGGTGCCTTTCTCGTTCGTTCAAAAGAATTAAGAAATATGTAAGAAAAGGTAAAAATAACACAAATATGTGGATAGGTCTTATTTTTCATATTTGTTTATATGCATTATACAATTTCTCGCCGAACGCAACTTGTTGCAAGCAAATCGGATGGACATAAGTGCCAAAAAAAGTGATTTTGTATTGTAATAATGAAATTAGTATTTTGGCCATAACTTCTGATCCCATTGTCCGATCTGACCAAATTTTCAATAAGAAACAATGGAACAGGATTCTGCTTTGAATGCAGTTTGTTGCGAGCGAGTCGGTTGAGGATAAGTGCCAAAAAAATGAGTGATGGGGTTTTACCCGTTTTTTGTATGAAAAAATCTATTTTGGCCATAACTTCTGAGCCCATAGTCCTATCCGGCCAATTTTCAATAGAAAGCAATGGGACAATATTCCGCATCGAATGCAACCTGTTGCGAGAATTTCGGTTGACAAAAAGTGTTTGAAAAGACTTTTTTCCATGTTTTGTATGGAGTGGCATCACTGTGCGTCGGGCAGTTAAAACATTATTGTTTGAACAATTTTGAGACTGTAAAGCCGAATCCCATCACCTATATTAAACAGTCGAAACACCATAGAATTATTTTTTATTTATTTAGCTTACATATAAACAGAAAACATTGAATCCAAAATTTGACGCCGCAAGACACGGTTCGAGGCAGCATCTCTCCATCGAATGCACCCTACACTCGCCAAGTCTTTTGTCAGGTCAGTCCACCTCCAGTTTCTTCTGTAGCCCGTAGTAGGCCCGATTTCCACAGATGATGCGCCTTCGTATTGCACGACTAACATTGTTATCAGCCGTTTGCAAGGATCCAAGGTAGACGAATTCATCTACCACCTTTAAGGTATCCCCGTCTATCGTAACATTGCTTTCCAGGTGGGTCCTGTCTTACTCGGTTCCGCCCACAAGCATGTACTTTGTCTTCGATGCATTTACCACCAGTCAAACTTTTGTTGCTTCACGTTGCAGGCGGGTTTACAGTTTTGGCATCTTTACAAATGTTCGGCCGACAATGTCCATGTCATCCACGAAACAAATAAATTGGATCTGTTGAAAATCGTACCCCGGAATTTGCCGTGCCATGAATTCTGTCAGTACTTCAAAGAATATCTTTGAAAACTCCTGGAAGAAATTCTTGAAATTCCTTCGAAATTTCCCTCCAGGAATTCTTTTAAAATTTCTTTCAGATCTTCCCTCGGTCATTCCTCCGAATGTTTCAGTAATTCTCTAGACCTTCAGCATGCAGTTAGGTTGAGGTTTTCCATGATACAAGTTCCATAAAAATGCTTGCACACTTGTTCATTTGTTCAATTAAACGGATGTGATGAAATTTGCATAAAAAGTTTAGCCACAACGCACTAATATACCATGCGTCTCCATACGCTTTTATGCTTATATGCAGCTGAACAGTTTTTAAAATACCTAGCAATCGTTTCTCATTAGAGGCCCATTTCATAGGTTGAGAAATATAAATGCAACACACGAACATCGTGAATACAAACTTTGTCATTCAGTGTTATTAAAAGAATCCGCGAATGAATTTTCAAACAAAAAATCAGAAGGGTTATGTACAAGACACAACCGCCCAACGTAAACTACGTAAGGCAGTTTTGTTCATTAAGGATTGTAGTGCCATCATGCATGAATATTTTTAGAAATTCATTTGATTACTTATGTCCCTGGTTTCGAACAAAACGAGCGTATCTTAAGATATTAAAATTGTTGGATACGACAATTGTTTAAAAATTTACTATGGAAACCCAAATTTATTCCTCAGTGGTAATGACGCCTTCCTTGGATCCTAATTGCCTACATTTGGGTTTTGAAGCATTTGATGAAATATTTCAAAAGAAGAAGCCCTAGAGCAGCATCCTCTTTTCCGTTTACAACGTTTGTTATTCAAAACATTCCAATCATTAGAAATCATAAAATGTCAAACATGTACCAAAACCCAATTAATATGGTTGTGATGCGCGCGAGTAGTGAACGTAAGCAGTAAAATCTCAAAATCTCAAATCTCATCGGCGATTCAAACCACGCGTGAGTCAAATCCCATCAGAATCATGGCCCAGAGATTTGCTCATGGTTCGAATCGCAATTTGCATCATTGCATGATATTTACGTGGTCTTCATTGTTGAATGCATTGAATTAACTGTTTTTCGTCTAACACAATGGCCAATAATTGCATATATAAACAAAACAAACGCCTCGATTGCGTTTTGACGCTTTTTAGAACGAAATCATATTTCGGTGAGTGAGTGAGTGAGTGAGTGAAGCGATGCGATTCTGGCCGAGAAGCTCAAGCGCGATGCTCCCCCTACAGAATCGCAGGCGAGTTAGCTCGTGCATGAAACCTCGATGATCCAGATTTGAGTATAATTCTACCAACACTGAATGTCACTATGGATAAAATATTCGTGCAACCATTTTATTAATATCATTGCAAGACTTTTGAATCAGGGAGCAAGAAGGTGATAGCTCAATTGTAACTCATATAACCCGTTTCAAGAACGTATGCGTTCCGAAGCTTTTGTCGTGTACAATAAGTACCGCATGTTTGCCCTCACGTACTATAAAAATATCTTAAGTGCATTCAGGCGCGCATTTGATTGGACAAAATATTATTAGGCCGATATAAATATTTTTTTAAAAATATGCACCCTTCACCCCCACCCCCTTCGGATTGTTTTGCTCAAAAATAACAATTTGAGGGGCAACAAAAAAAAATTCGGTAAATTTTGAGAACTTTCAAAACATTCTTTAACAATTTAACATATTTATTTTTACTAGCAGACCCGACGAACTTTGTTTCGCCTAAAATTGATTTATTCTCTGATTAGTTCTCGAGTTGCAGAAATGCAGAAATTTTTGGTTCATTTGTAAGGAGCCCCTTTTCCAGAAGAGGAAGCGTTGCAAACCACCACAGAAACATACCTTCTCTTCCAAAACCCCCACACGCCAAATTTGTTTTCATTTGCTTGATCTCGAGTTATGATGAAATTGGTGTTTCGTTTGTATAGGAGCCAAGTTTTAAAGAGGAGAGGGGTGTCGAACCATCTTAAGAACCTTTCCCGGCCCCAAAAACCTCTGCATTCAAATTTTCATGCCGCTCGACAGTAGAAGAAGAAGAAGATCACCCCCTCCCCCTTGACTTTGCAGAGACCAGTAGACCTTGACCTTGCGTAGACCATAATTTTCAATAAATATGAGTAACGGCCTTATTAGTTTTCAGTTTGCAAAAAAAAATGCTCAACATTTTTCCAAAGTCGTTTTTAATATAAACATGTTTGTGCAATTACATTGCGATGATTGCATTACTAGCAAGAGTATTGGCATTGATAACAATTGATCGTCTCATGCCTGCACAAACATAACCCTATCTGCATCACTTTTTATACACCATGCTCTACATTACGCATTTTTGTTACATTTGTTTCGACCGCGGTCACTGGTCCGGCTCCATTGTTCTACCGGCGACGGCCGAACCGAGCATCTTGCGAACAAGAAAAGAGGGTGCTGCTAAAATGATCCGATGCCCTATTTTAACGTTCATGACCCAAAGTTTCAATGTAATTGACAAATTGGTAGAGAATTTCCGAGTCGATTGATATATAAATCTCAAAATCCATCGGAAGATAAAGGCGCTATTTAAGTTCAAAATCTTACATGATTTCGTGACGGTCTCGAATCTGGAAATTTTCATTTGTCACCCTATATCCGAGTCTTCCCCTTAGACGTAGTTTACGTCAACACTGAGATTGGCGTTCAAAACTTCACCATAGAGAAATTCTGAAACGTTGAATTCATTTTGAGGTTCAAATGGCTATCCGACATATTTTATGTTATCCAAGGGCTTCCGCAAGCCCAAGCCCTAGGATCTAGAACAAAGACAGCGTCCTTATTCTAACACTGTACCAGTCAATTTATCGCTTTGGCGCAGCTATGCGCAATTCACCACACTAACCACCGAAAAGTAGACAAAAAATAGATTTTAATACATAATACCAGATCTTTTCGAATATTTCCCAAAAAAAGTTTAGCCAAATTCCATTCTCCCATACATATTTGTTCGGGAGATACTTTACGGAATGAACTTCAACAAAACACCAAACATTTAATTCACAAGCTACAATCAAACAAAATTTGGAACTAACTCATTCGATATACCTATATGTTAAATTAAAAAATCACGAAAATCACGAAAAAAAATTGAGGTTTTGTCCGGCTTTCCGCCACTGTGCCTCGGCTCCCGAAATTCCACCGGATTTTATTCAAAAATTTCCGAATTTGTAATTTTCAAAGGAACTCCCGATATTTCCGAAAATCTCGAATTTCTATGTTTATGCCTTCAAGAATTTCTTCGAAATTTCCTCCATGGATTCTTTCGGCACATTCTCAGGAATTTACTTTGGAGATAGATCCTTTTTTGCAAATGCATCAAGATATTCCTTCAAAAACTCACATTGGAAAACCTTGAAAAATCCTTAAGAAATACTTGCGTCTTGAGAGTTTCTTCTGAAATTCCTGCCGAGATTTCTGTGATAGTTTGCAGTAGCCATCGAGCAGGTTGGTACAGTGCGTGTTTTAGTCGTCGCGAAGTAGTTAAGAAATCGAATCAGTCTTTGGAAAAAAAGTTAGACACGCGTTGCTTTTCCGTCTATGTATCATCATGAATTTGGCGTCGTTAAAAAGAAATAACTAGTCGCATAACAAGGCAATTTCCAATAGATTTCCTTCCCAACTAACATACTATTCCTTTCCAGTGCGCTCATGGAGATGCAGATGATTCCTCGATCTCTTGTAGCAATGAGTGTCGAACTAATTTTCCTCCCCTTATCCTAATTGGCTGTGAGGACCGATGAAAATGTTCAATTGGTGAGCTTTGCATATTTGTTGTTTTTCGGCCAATTACTTGAAACTACGATGTGTACAGTCAATCAGGCTAAGCTAAGCTAATTCCTTCCGAGATTTCTTAGGAAATTTCTTCGCAAATACCTCGACGAATTATTTTTAGAGCTTATTCCGAAATTCTTCCAGAAATTTCATCGGAAATTGCTTTGGAAGTTTGGTCGAAATTCCTACGGAAAAACTTTCGGAAATACCGGATTTTTTTCTCAGGAGGACCTTCCGAGATTCCCTTAGGAGAATTCCTTGGGAACTATCTTTTTGATTTCTTTCGATATTGGCTTTAGGAATTTCTGTGGAAATCAGAAACTATTTCAGGAATTGCTAAAATAAATTCTTCCAGTATTCATTAGGAAATCCCTTCGGAAATTCTAAGAAGAGTTCTTACGAAATTTCTTCGGAATTTCATTCAAGAGTACTTTCGGTTTTTCTTAGGAATACCTTCGGATATTCCTCCGAAAATGTAATCAGAATTTCTTCAAGACCCTCGTTTATTATTTTAAACTTTTTTCGGGAATCATTTCCTAAATTCATTCGCAAATTTTTATGAATCATTCAGAAATTGCTTTTCTAGTTCTATCGGAAATTTTATCTGTAAATTCCTTTGAAATTTGCTCTAGTTTAGTATTTTCTATTTCATTCCTTAATAAGTTCTCGGAAAAAAAATTCCAACAAAATCTCTGGAACACTTCCCGCAGAAATTTTGAAAAAAATGCAGGCAATTTTTATGGAATTTCCAGAGAAACTTACAATGGCTCTTCCATAGAATTCCGGGAGGCGTTCTCAAAAGCATTCCTGAAAGATTTCCGAAAACATATTCCGAAGAAATGTCAGAACAAATTCCTAAAGAAATTTCCGAAGGTATCGCTTAAACAATTTCTGTAGGTATTTCTGAGGAATATCCGAAGGATTTCTCGTAAAAAAATCGTGAAGGAATTTATGAAGAAATTTGCGTTGTTTTTTTAAGAATGTATGGTAGGATTTCCAAAGGAAATTCTGGATCTATCTCCGGTATAATTTCCAGAGGATTTTCTGGAGAAATTCCTAGAGTTAATTAAAAAAATACTTGGAAAGTCCAAAGAAATTCTTGTAAAAAAAATTAGAATGTCGGAAATGCCTTCAGAAGTTTCCTTGCAATTCGTTCGGAAACTCCAAAGGAAGCTCCTGAATTTTTTTCCTAGATTTGTGGAAAGAATTTTCGCTCAAAATTCTGGGAATTACTTAAGAAATTTCCGATAAATTAGAAGTTTTCGGAAAAACATTCCAAATAATTTCTAGAGACGTTTTGAATAAATTAAAAGATTGCATAGTGAATAGTCTTCGCTTGAAGTTATATCACAGATAACAGATATTTAAGCTAGAGCAAATTTTATTGAAAATCTTGTGGTAACTTTTGAAATAATACACATTGGCTCACTACTGCGGTGGTAATAACGACATGGTGATCGAAGGATCGCTCTTCCCTCATAGACCGGTTCACAAGGTCACGTGGGTCTCCCGTGACGGCTTTACAGAAAATCCAATCGACCACATCTGCATCAGCCGAAAATGGAAACGGAGCCTTCTTGATGTACGGAATGAATGTAGTGCCGATATCGCGTCTGATGATCACCTTCTCATTGGCGAAATACGCCTGCGCATTGCGCGGATTCGTTGGCAGGAGGAGAGAGTTGGACGACTGGAAGATGCCACGGTGAAACGGTCCTTCGTTGAAGAACAGGTGACGCGTGCTGCAGATATTCGGAAAGGTGGCAGCGTGGAAGACCAATGGACCGCCATCAAGAATGCCTTCATCGCCACCAGCGAGAACAATCTGGGCGAACTGCGCACCCAGAGAAAACAATGGATCACCGATGAGACCTGGAGAAAGATAGAGGAGCGAAGAGAAGCCAAAGCCGCGATAGAGCAATCAAAAACCAGAGGAGCCAAAGTCTTAGCCCGTCAACGATACTCGGCTCTTGAGAAGGAAGTAAAACGCTCATGTCGACGGGACAAGCGAGCGTGGGCGGACTCTCTGGCCGACGAAGGAGAAAGAGCCGCAGCAACCGTGGACATTCGCCTCCTCTACGATATCTCCCAACGCTTAAGCGGGGCGAAGATGAATGCAACGATGCCTGTGAAAGACGCTAATGGCCAGTTATTGACCGACCCAACTGACCAGCTGAAACGCTCCGAGCACTTCGAAAAACTAGTGCCAGCCAGGCCATCACTACCTCGGCATGATCTGCCACACGCGTCAATACCGAAGCTCCATCACTGCTAGAGATTCAAACAGCCATCCAAAGCATGAAGCCCCAGGGTCGCTCGCATATCAGTCGAGATGCCCAAAGCTGACCCCATGACATCCGCTCAACTACTGCATCGTTTATTTCGTAATATATGGGACACCGCAACTTTCCCGGTCGACTGGATGCAAGGTATCTTAGTGAAGGTGCCCAAAAGGATGACCTGACTGTATGCGATAACTGGCGAGGCATTATGTTGCTGTGTACCGTTCTCAAAGTTCTATGCAAAGTTATCCTAGCCCGGATTCAGGAAAAGATCGATGCGACTCTCCGGCGGCAGCAGGCCGGACCACGTATTATTCTGGAGCAGGTCAACGAATTCCAAGAGTACTTTACTTGGTATTCATTGACTAAGAAAAAGCTTTCGACCTTCTCAATCACGAGAATATGTGGGGCGCCCTGAGACGCAAAGGGGTTTCTGAGAAAATCGTCGGCCTCATTGAGGCACAGTACGAAGCGTGCTCGTTAAGAATGCTGCACAACGGGGTCTTGTCCAACCCTATCCGGGACGTTTATGGTATGAGGCAAGGATGTATTCTATCACCGTTACTGTTCCTCATCGTAATCGACGAGATTCTGGTAGATGCGATTGACCATGAACCAAACCGCGGGCTGTTATGGCAGCCTATAACCATGGAGCACCTAAACGACTTCGAATTGGCTGATGACGTTGCACTCCTCGCGCAACGGCGCTCTGATATGCAGAGTAAGCTCAACGACCTTGCCGAGCACTCCTCTTCGACAGGTTTAGTCATCAACGTCAACAAAACCAAATCGTTGGATGTAAACACGGTGACACCTTCCAGTTTCACAGTAGCCGGGCAACCAGTGGAGAATGTTGAAAGCTTCCAATATCTTGGTAGCCAAATGGCGTCAGACGGCGGTACCAAGATTGACATAGGCGCAGGGATCAAGAAAGCAAGGGCTGCCTTTGCGAGTTTAAGAAATATCTGGAAAAACAGGCAGATAAGTGAACGCACCAAAATACGAATTTTCAACTCTAACGTGAAATCTGTGCTGTTATACGCTAGCGAAACATGGTGTGTATCAGTGGAGAACACTCAACGGCTGCAGGTGTTCATCAACAGATGCCTGCGGTATATAATTCGGGCCTGGTGGCCTCACAACTGGATCTCAAACAACGAGCTCCATCGTCGTTGTCATCAGAGGCCGATAGCAACAGAAATTCGGGATCGGAAGTGGGGCTGGGTCGGCCACACTCTACGTAGGGCGGAAACGAAATCTGTAAACAAGCATTAGACTGGAACCCAGCGGGACATCGCAGCAGAGGCAGACCCAGAGGATCATGACGGCGAAGCCTCAATAAAAAATAAAAGAAGTCGACCGAAATCTGACCTGGCAACAGGTTAAAGCGATAGCCGGGCAACGCTCAGGATGGAGATCTTTCAAGTTGGCCTTTTGCACCACCGGATGTGTACAGGATCCATAAGTAAGTCCATCGAAAAAAATACTTAGTAGACGTAACTGGTGATTGTTTTTCGTGAAAGGTTCCTATTTTGGATAAAATTTGTGTAGGGGTGGCCATTCACAAAGTGCGTCCTTACTCGGACGGGGGGTCTGAGCAGCGTGACGAATAAAAAAAACTAGAGGTTCATTACAAGAAGTGTGACGAAGGGGAGAGGTGTTGAAAATGGTAATTGTTTTGCATGACGTATTTTATGGATCATACCTAGATATCGTTCGCCTTACAGCTATATCATCGTAGATCTTCTTGTTGATAGATTTGAATGTAAAGAATTGAACTCATGAACTCATGAATTCTGTATTGCTTTATAGCAGCGCATCTTACCGCTAGGCTAAGCAAGGCCCCGTTACGCCCTTGGAGCTATTTCAACTTATAAAAATAGTGGGGACATCAAAGATCTTCTTGGTGGTCGATTTGAATATTAAAATCTGACCTCAAGGACAGTATGGAGTGTCGTAGATATTCAATTAATTCTGTATTGTGTTTGTAGTGTTGTATTGACGTTACGTGTAGCTATTACGCAGAATTTTATCATAAAGCATTTCACTTTTAATTATTCAACCAGAATATGTTAATGTATGGTATTATTCCTCAGAACATCAAAATTACAACTCAAAGATAGTCTGGATGCCCTAGATCAACCTAGTGCCCATAATGTGACCTGTGCAATATTTTTCCTGGATGGAACAGTTAATTACGAACATTTTTGCTGAAGAAAGCAAGGCTCTATTTCTTAAAACTGATTTTTGACAGTTGATTTTCGTCTTGGGTCATATATGACCCATCCGTATTGAATCGGTTAAACGGTTTTTGGTAAATGACGTCTTGTGGATTTCGCTGAACTTTACATGCTTCAAACATGCCTTCGTTGTGGCTCGGTGCTTTTCTCGGGAAAACACAATCGCTTATACCTATAACGATCGAAAATTGATTCAACGGACAATGCCTGTGATGATACGCATTGTTTGATGAACGGTCCCGGTCCTTTTGATGTATCGACTGAGCTGAGAGCTTCAAAAATATCCACATTTCAGAAAGTAAGAGCAAAGTGAGGCAGCCGGACGGAATACAACGAGAGACTTTCAATGTAGCTTTCATCCAATGGAGCAGGATTATCGTCATGTATCGAGCGGAAGAAGCTGGCAAACAAATTTGCTGTTGCGACAGGTGATCGGGAGGGATATTGATCGACCCGATTGTAGGCCCAAAACGATGAAGGATCATTTTTTGACGCAGGATCACGTCCTTCGGAAAGATAGGGGGGTCTTTCTGCAGATTCAAATCTGAGACCGTCACGAAAAGTGGTCAGGAAGTAGTAGGTAATATATCCCAGCCGTCTTACAACCGATTCCGGAGATTTTGGTATCAATCGATCAGTTCGTTGATTTTGCAAAACTTTTGAAAACAATGGGTTAAAATCGCTTTTCTATGGCAGAATTGAATTTCACCTGACACTGTCAGACTTCAGTAAACAACCAATCCCGTATGTGCATCGCAAGCACCGTGCGATCTACGGACTGGGCTCTAATTCTTAGTTCCATCAAGATTTGTCGGAGAGCAAACACGAAGGCCGCAAAGTACTGTAGCAACTATGACACTAGTAGCAGCAGTTCCAGCAAAAAGCGGAGAGGCCGTTGCCGACAGCAGCAGCGCTCAAGAGAAATTTTCACGATTTGGGCATAACTTATTTTGTAAACAAACATTGTTTTGTAGACTCCGTAGAGTGCAAGCGTTTTTCTCAAACACTTACTCCCTTATTTGAAAGATGAAAGCCGAACGTAACGAATGACCCCGTTTGACTGTTCATACCAGAATGATTGATTGCGGTTCGCGTTAGTACTACAATTGTTTTTCAAGATTTCCTCACTAATCGGTTCGTCTAAGGAACGGCTGTGTTTTTATATACTGAGAGTTGATCAATTTGAGGGCGAAAAGTAAAAAAAAATGCAAAAATGCAACGGTTTCATGAATTCTGAGGCAAGCCATTAAGCACGATCTGAATATTCAAACTCATCAAATGCTTTAGCCAAGCAAGCCTTTTGGTACAGCAGAGTGCGATTGATTCGTGCACTCGCTTGACTGTGGATATGCACTGCCCATGATCGCATATTTGTAACACAGGCATTTTTGTTCACTTCGGGAAAAGCCTGCGAATCATTCAGAACGCTTAATTTACTGCATTTCATCCCACAGCAGTAAAATAGGCTTTACTATGTTGCTTATCTGTGGTAAGTTGGAAATGATTGAGTTTGTGGGGAGGATTGACAAACGATTTACAAAATCAACCAAAATGCAAATGTTACAAATATGCGATCATGGGCAGTGCAACAGTAAAGTACATGTGAAGATTGGACAAATCAAGCATCCGAAAGATATTCAATTTGCATAAAAGAGCTAACCGCGGTGGAGGTTCGAAATCGAAAATAAAACCCGAGCTCTCTTATATCAATCATTTCCATATCTCATTTTGCTATCTTATCAACATTTGATATTATTGAGCTATTTTCGTCTACTCTGGGTAGGGGAACTGGGGGTAGGACGCCCACGTTAAGGAAAATGCCATTTTTATCAATGAAAACCACCATTTCAGCCAGTTTTCATCAGCGCATACTAAAGAACAGCATATCTGCGACTGACTACCGATGACAGATATCTAATTGTACATTTTATTGCACAGAAATTTGATTTTTAAAGAGCACCCGAAAAATATTGATTTTGAAACCATGCGGGGTGAGATGCGCCAGTGGATGGGTTAAAACGCGCATGTGTTTATCGTACTGATTTTCATTTTAATTGCCTACATTAAGGTAATTAACCGAATGTTTCAGCTGTTTCGGTCATACGAAATGAGCATGGGCGTACTGCCCCACACCGACCTCAGAAGTTTGAAGGCCCATCAAATCGTTTTAAGACCAATTTTGACGACGATTTCGTGTGGAACATAAAGAACACGAGTAAGCAGCATGGCTCATGGCTCAATTTTCAATTTACCAATGAATAACAGCGATAGAAAGACTAAATTTCACTGAGCTAGAATTGCATCAAAACACGCAAAAATCATTTTTCGAGTTTTTCATGTGTAACTAGAGAAAAATCATGAAATATATGTATCCAATGGCAATATTTTCATTGATTCATCGTATAGACTATTTAAAATAATCACAATGGGGATATTTAACCTTATTCAGGGGTGGCGCGTTTTAACCCCTATGGGCGTGTTACCCCCACTTCCCCTAGCAGCAAACAAACATTTTGCCTCGCTTGCAAAAAAAATGTCATGATATCGCATTCATTTTTTGGCAAACTGTTTCGGCTTGTTTGGTGCATGGGGTTTGACTGAGTAAAATGTAAATATTCGCATAACCAGAGTGTTTTAATAAACATTTCCCAACACTGGATGGTGTACATCGTGTTTCAGCAGAAATACATCGATTGTCGTCAGAGGCAGTCATGTGAATTTTTCTTCCAAGATTCTGATTTTGAATTATTTTGTTCTCGATTGCAAAGACGCACTATTGAAAAACAAAGAATTCTTTTAAAATTATAATTTTACGCAAGAAAGCTTATCTGAGATGAATTTTCTTCAAAGTGCAAATCATAATTGCTTGGCGACAGTAGAAAGTTGCCGCCGGTAGCAGAATCACAAGCGCTTGTCGGAGGAAGACGCTGCAAAAATGGATTCGCAGAGATAATTATCTACCGCGTTTCAGCGGCAAATCATCGAGTGGCTGACGTTGGCGTCAGTAGTCAGTCAAGTGAAATTTTTAATCAAAATTGTGAGATGCTGCAAAACTGTAGTCTCATGCAGTGCGTCTATTGCGTTTTAGCGGAAAATCATGGCAACCATGAATTCGATGGCGGTCACAGCAGCCTAAGATTAACAACAGTGAATTTCACAATTTAATATCTTGCACTTTTCAGAATCTTGGATACAACCTTCTACTTTTTTAAATTGGCTTGAAGACTTTCCAAATACTCACAGAATCGTCAATGCTGCATTCGGGTATACTCATGAATAAAGTGACCAAACGTCCCGCAAACGGAACGCTGCATTTTTTAACTTCAATTTTCAAAGTTGTATCAACTTATGCAGCGTTACAAACATTTTTATTATTTTGTTCAGCCCAAAATCTATACGGAATGCACTTTTGTCATGTTCAATTTCAAGCCAGTGCTGTATCCAGTTAGACGTCCCGCGTTTCGCCGGACGCATAGTGGTCACATTACTCATGAAATTTTTTTGTTAAACCACTACCGAAATATACCGAGTCTTTTGGGGTTTTCGCGGGAGTAATAAAAAAATACTTGTGTTCAGGTCGTGGGAAATTTATTTTGCTGTCTCCAAGAATATGGTCATTAGCACCATATCGTAGTACTAACATCGACTCTGACCACTATCTGGTGATGGTTAAACTGCGCAAAGGGTCGTTTGGCCGAAAGGGTCGTTTTTCACAGTAAGAAGTGGGAAATGAGGAGTGAGAACTGAGATATCTCACTTCTCATTCTTAATTTCTCACTTTTCAAATGACCTATTCGGCCAAATGACCTATCCCGAAAAATTGAATATTCGGCCAAACGATCTTTTTGGCTAAATGACCCTTTCGGCCAAATGACCCTTTCGGCCTAATTACCCTTTCGGCCAAAAAACCCTTTCGGCCAAATGACCCATTCGGCCAAACGACCCTTTCAGCCAAATGACTCATTCGGCAATACGACCCTTTCGACCAAACAACCCTTTCGGCCAAACGACCTTCTCGTTCAAATGACCCTTTTGACCTAATTACCCTTTCGGCCAGATGGGTGTCGGCCTAGTGGCATTCGGCCAAATGGGTTTCGGCAAAACTACCCTCCCCTCCTCTATGAACATGAGTCTTGAAGCATGTTCAAAGAGGACTTTCAATGGCAAGTACTCGAGGCATTCGAGAGACGCGTGCTTAGGACCACCTTTGGCGGTGTGTTAGCGAGCGGTGTGTGGCGGAGAAGGATGAACCACGAGCTCGCTCAACTATACGGCGAATCCAGTATCCAGATGGTAGCTTAAGCTGGAAAGGTACACCATCAGAAGGCGAGGAGCGTGGTGGGTTGATCAAGTACAACACGACTTGGCGAGCACGGAGGGATGTGGCCTTGAACCGGTTATTGTGGCATCAAATGGTTGATTCAGTGTTATCTGGTATGAAGTGAATTAAAAAATACAAACATAGAGATGAACCAGCCTAGGACTGCTAGTCTCCTAAATAGACAATAATAACATAAATAAAAATCACAAACACATTTTTGGAGATCAGCCCTCAATTTATTTTTATATCTCCATAAACTTTTCCATTTATCAGTGTACTTCGTTCGGTTACGTATTGCTCGTTTTTCCGTTTATCAGGAAAGTATGCCAATTGAAAACATTTGTTAAATAAATTAATTAATTAAATTAACCAAAAAGATAAAGGAAGGAAGGAAGTTTTTGATAAGAAGTATGTAGAAAATACCATCATCGGTTGTCTATTTTTAATTTTTTAGTAATAGATCTCACTTCATCATGGTTTCCAACGAAGGTCAAAACATTCTGATTGAGAATGTCTTCGAAGCTCCGTGTAACCTGATCCTCAATTGGACTAGTGAGACCTAGACTAAAATTATGGGCATTTATTTTTTTATGTGCATGGGCGAACTGTTGAGCAAGTTTTTGAGCCTTTTCGCCATTTGTTAATACAATTTTATTTCCTTCTTTAAGCGCTGGAATTGGCTTTTAAGGTTTTTAAAAATTTTCGTTAATTTCAAAAGGGAAATGGGGTCAACTCCGAGACGTATTATCAAATTTCTCAGAATAGCGAGACGTTTTTTAATTTTAAAAATCTCGTTAAATAACTTTCAAGGCTGGATCGGAGTTCTTTGGTATTGCCTTCGCCTCACATTTTTAAGACGAATCAGTTGCTGAAGATCGTCGTCAGAGTTGAATTTAATTTCACATTTCGAATCGGAGTTGAATTTAATTTCACATTTAGGAATAGCAATGCCTCTGGCTTCGACAATTAAATTTGTCAAAGATACGAGAGCACTATGCAATTGTTCATTTAGAAAATCAAAGTCGGAAGCAGACATGCTACCTGAGTCGTCAGAATGAACGTTATTTTCCGTTGATGAATGGGTATGAAAATCATTCATCGTCGGTAAATTTTTAGAAATGAAATTTTACCTGTCGGCAGCGATACTTGCATAGGTGGGCGTGTTTGAAAAGTAAGAATTCGACGAACTGCTCGTTACTCGCTAAGAGCAAAATTTGTTCGTTGATTGTGGTGGGTATGAATTGCTCGACCGGAGAATGATTGCGGATCTTGAGCGTTTGAAATATGTTTACCCGGCGAATCAGGATCCTATTCAGATTTCCGTAATGATGATTTATCATCACTGGGGAGAGATACCTTTCAAGACGACTTTGAACAATCGTTCACTTTTGTTGTCGTGTGTGAAGAATTTATGGCGCTTCTCAGTTACATACTGAAGAAGACGTTTGCGATCGACAAGGAATCCTGCAAAATGCTCGGGAAAACTCGGCAACAGATACCACAATTGGCGAAATCCTTTGCTTTTTCACATGAATCGAAAAATTTCAATGATAGAGTTAGAAGGAATATCTGAAGTCTCCAGCTTCCTTCCTATTTTTTCCCGCGCTTTGGCAGGACAGTCTTGACACCTTCTTTCTTATAAGGAAGTGGAGAATTCGAGACTCACCTTCCTCTTGTTTTATTAATACTCATTGCTGAGCGTGGAACGTGACTAGAGGTGTGCCGGTCCGATATTCGTCGGCGCGGCGTTGAATCTTTGGTCGGCGGCGGCGTTTTCGGCTCACACCGAAAGTAATTTTAGCAGGCGGCGGCGGCGGCGTGAATCGACGTGGCGATTTTGTTATTGGTTTTTAATTTTTTTTCAATTTTTGGGAAATTTTTAAAACATTAAAGGAAGAATTTCGCATGAAAAATCTAATGAACTTCTCCAGGAAATTTTACAAGATTTTCAAAAATTTGGAAATTATTTTCGTATTTTCCATGGGAACTACTTTGAGGTTTCGAGAAATATTTGGAATTTCTAAATAAAATTGTTTGGAATTTCACCAGAAAATGAAACTTCAGAATTTCCACGAAAATTGTTCTTAACTTTTGGGATTTCTTCGGAAATTCACGTAAAGTTTCTGTTGAGTATTCTTGAAATTTGCACAAAAATCTTCATAATTGCAGGAGAGTGTTGCTGGTAGAATGATTGTTTTTCAGGTTAACTTTGTCAGTCTAGAATAATTAGGATGCGAGGTTTGGCATGCAACGATAAAACAGTATATTCTTAAGAATTTTCCGAGAGGCTCTAAGGGTTTGCAAGGAAAATTTTCTGTACTAGAAATTCTCCGTAAGTAAACTTCTTAGAGTTTCTACGGAGATTGTTCAAAATTAGATTTCAATAAAAAAAACATCTTTGGATTTCAAAGGAAAATTGTTCGAAATTATTGGATTTCTACTGAACATTCTTTGTAAGTAGACGTTCGATGACCAAAAGTCATTTGACTGCAATTCAATAGTTACATAAGCTGAGCTTCAAAACGATGTCAAAGTCTATGATCTGCATTGTGCTGCACAATCAGGTGCACTTCTATTGCGTCAAGAATGCGTCGCGGTTATCGAACGGCATTCGCTAACCGAAACGAAAACATGTTGCAGTTCTTGAACGACTAGTGTATTGTCCAAAAGAAATTGTATCCATTGGCCGAAAGCGACATACGGCCGAACTGTAAATTAGCCGAAAAGTTGCTTGCCTAACAGGTCGTTTGGCCGAATATGTCATCATCCTGAAAATGCCGTTTGGCCGAAATGGTCGTTTGACAGAATGGGTCATTTGGCAAACATATCGTTTAGACCACATTTATACGGCCAAATGTCAATAAGGGTCTGATACATATAACGTAACGCAATGAGGGGTGAGAGTTGTTTAATATTTGTTACAATTTATTAAGAAAAATATGGGGGGTGGATGTCCTTCAGAATATTGTTACGCGTAACAAATTAATTGCATAGAGAAAAAAAATGTTGAGAAATGTTAATTCTCTTTAAAAAAGCATAAAATATACTAATACATAATAATTTATTGTAACGTGTTTTAAATCCTACCAAAAATTATTTTTTTCTCAATAAACTGTTTTTCGCATTACGCATAGGGGTGGGCAGTTCGGAATTGTTACAGATTTTACGAGGTTCTCAAAACAAAGTTTTTCGCGTTACGTTATATTTGAACTGAACGGGTAATTTGCAGTTGTTGAACACCCATCATACTTAACAAAGACCAACGAAACGTTGGACAAAATTTAAAAATTAATTTAGTAATTTAGTCAAAAATATCTATCGGTTTGGCCTAATGACATTTACGTTGAAAAGGCCTTTTATCAAACGACTTTGAACAAATTACCTAGCCTCTACTTAAGTCGATACTGGCCTTTAATCAAAGTCATCTACCCAAATCCCATTAAGCCGAATTGAACGTTTATCCAAAACTGTTATTAGGTCGAAAATGGTTTGACAAAAAATTTGGTATGACCGAAAGCGGCATACAGCCAAATGAACATTCAGCGAAATGTTAATTTGGCCGAAAAAATCGTTTAACCGAATAGATCATTTAACCGAAAATGCTGTTTGGGGAATGGTCATTGCACCGAAAATGTCTTTCTGCAAAACAACCATTCCGGCCAAATGGAATTTTCTGTCAAATGACCTATTCGCTGATCTCTTTGGGAGAATGATCAATTGAGCCAAACGACACTTTTCAAAGAAGTAAGTAAGTAGTTAGATTGCAGAAACGGCTGTGGAAACGGCTCTGCCAAGAACAATTCTGGCACTTTTGGTCAAATGATCCACATTCGGTCAAACCGTCAGACCTTTCGGTCGAAGGTCTTTTTCATAAACGACCTGTTAGGGCAAATAACTGTGTACAAGTCCGGCAAATTTTTTTTGTTTGCTTTCAATCCATTTTCGTCAAACCAGTTTTGACCTGATAACAGTTTCCGTTAAACGTTTAGTTTTGATGAGGTCTTGGTTAGATGTCTTTTGGTCTAAGGGCCAGTATCGACTCAGAAATAGAGAGACTACGGAATTTTGTTAAATGGTCAATTGACAGAAAGTCTATTTAAGCAAACGAGTGATCATTTTTGATCATATTACCCGTCCAGTCCGAGGTTCAGTGTCATTGATATTTGGCCGTATGACCCGTTGGAACGAATTAAATTTTCGGCCGTTTTTTGACAGAATGGTCCATTTGGCCGAAAATTTTTCTAATTTCAGCTAAACGGCATTTTGGCCAACGATCGTTTCGGCCAGATGAATGTTCATTTCGACCAAAGAGCATATTCGGCTATTACGCTATTCGCAAATTGATTTTTCAGTCAAAGGAACTATTCGACCATGACATTCTCGGCAAAATAACATATTTTGATTTTGACATCAAATTGATTCAAGATTTGTTTACAAATATTGCTGGAGATTACTAAATTCAATGATGTGACATCAAACTGTGTACTTATTTTGTTATCGGAAACCAATATCAAAATTAGTTTTCCATTTGCTCTCATCGACACAGGAATATTTTTACTTGATTCACAGTAAGATTTTTCTGCTATACGTTTTATTTTCTTAGATAAAAGATACAACATATCAAGATCCAAACTTAAAGTTCTTCTTGGTGAACTAATTCTCTTTGCACAATTTCAAAAATTTAATTTCAATGAGATTTTTTTTAATTTCAACGGAAAATCCTTCGCGATTTTTCACACGAAGTTTTCTTTGTTTTTACGGAGAGCTTTTCAAAGTGCATGGGATTTTAACGAAATCATTGGCATCTTCACGAAACATTCTCAGTTTCAACGTGATGTTGTAAGGATCTATCAGGAAATTCTACGTAAATTCCACTGAATCTTCGGAATTTCCACTAAAATTCTGCGGACTTCTTTAAATTTCAATCGGCGTGGAAAATTATAGATTAGCAGCGTGACAAATTTAAGCGCCGCGCCGATGCAAAAATTCGGCGGCGGCGGCTGCCAAAAACAGTCGGCGGCGGCGGCGTGGCGCGGCGGCGCACACCTCTAGACGTGACCTTCTATGAGTTTTTTTCTAGAACGGTGTCCCTACGGGTCTACGACGAGTCAAGTACTCTCCATTTTTCTCAATTATTTAGATATCTTTGCACATACGTATTTCGACCACAACTGTGTGGTCGTCTTCATCTCGTACTGACAGGTCGTACTTGACAAGTTACTTTCTTTTGTCAGCATCCTGTTATTATCAAGGAGATCAACAGTTTTGCTAATTTCAGGCTATAAAGTTGTTAAAAACTAACAACAAAAAATCTTATTATTATATTATCGTCTTTATTAAAGAGGTTTTCAGCCCTTGGCTGGCTCACCTCTAGTATTAGAATTTTAAAATCTTGATAAAATGTGTATAATGTACTTGAATGTAATGAATTTCATTGCGGGAGAACAAGTTACGAAATATGATTTCGTAAAGCATTTGATTTCACCTCTCGATTCGCTCCAATTAAGTAAATTTAATATATTTTATCATCAAATTGTTGGAATATCAGGTAGTGCGCGACGCTTCGCTGTAGATCGAAGATGGATAGAAAGCAGGCGCCAGTTGGTTGTAGTTGCTCTTAGGTAGATTAAGGAATATTGTTATGGAACTATTGTATATAGGGGAAATGTTCCGATCTCCATCTCGATTTACATATATCCATCTCATCACTAAACAAAGAAATACGGCACCAAATTCGTCGCTTCTTTTGGTCAACATGCGTGCTCACTGCTGAAAAAAACACAAAAATAATAAACATAGCGAGTTCCTTTCCATTGCTTAGTTTTTGATGGGATGGAAATAGGAGCTATGAGATGAAGTGGCGAACCGTTCCCCTATCTATTGTTGAATTAAGAGAACTGCAGATGCTGGCAGAAGTATCAGTCAGCAGCCTGCCGTGGTGTAGAGAGGGAACTCTAGTATTTGTTGTTCTTCGTGAGGGGGTTCCTTCCCTTCTCTGCCCAACACAAGTAACATAATTCCCATGGGCAAAAAAATCTGCAAATTATTTCGAAAACAATTTTCAGATTTAACCAAAACAAATAATAAACAAAACGAAAACACATGATGTTTATTTTCGTACAATAACAACGGACGGTAATGAGCTACCGTCCGTGGACATGGTGGCTATTGTCAAACAAGTGTTAAATTTAAAATTCAAAGCTCGTTTTGGTAGTTTTTCGGTTCTCACGTAGCTACGACTGAACGACTAAGAGCTTGTACAACGGTCATCTTGCTAAACTGTGATAAACGTATGTGTTCATACGACAGTCCAGGTGCGAGGTCGGGACGTGCTTCATCTTCCCAGTACAGATCTACTATATCATTAAAGCTACAGAGCACCGTCCCAAAATCACGTTATGCTTGAGCAGGTTCTGTCTTCACGATTTTTGATGTGGAGCATCAGACATACAGTATACACGGTTGATATCTGACTCGATTTTCATATCCTTTGGAAAACATGTTCCTATTGATACTGTTCTGGTCACACGATATTACCTTAGGTGCAAATCCTGCCTTAATAATTCGATTCAAACCCTCATCCACGATTGATCTCTGCTGCGTTGCAGTCAAACCATTACAAAAGAGCTTTTGTGTTTGTAGTGTCTTGTCGAGGTATTTGGTCGGGAATCCACTGAAATAGTATGGTTTCGCTTTATAGAAATTACGTTATCCGTTCTGTTATTGCCATCTCATCTAAAAAGAGCGTATCAAGTTTCTCTTCGTCCGTAATCGTGGATGATTTCATCTTCAGTAACTGAAAGACCGCTGTTGTAAAACCTTCGTGAATAGTGCCATTTACATGGCGTCGATAACGAGCTCCACGACATTCTTATTTCTATTTTGACAGGGACTTACGTCTCTCTTTACTATACCGGGTGTCATTTCAAAATATTCAAATCGACCGCGTTACGCTGTTGAAAGATTTTAAACGTTAATAGCGTTCGTCTCAGTGGACGAATTTCTGCGGTAAGCCCTCAATCGAGATTTCAAGTATCCTTTCATGTCCATGCTTGATAAGACCCAGCTTTGTTCAATAGGCATGAAACTATTTTCAATGAAAACATGAGATCAAGGGAACCTATAAATATGGGTACCGCATAATTCTTGCATCTTCCATTACCACGTTCTGATTGGTGCAGACACCAGCGAATGAGCAGCCGCTGGGTCTGCCGAGAAGCCATAAAATAGCGCAACCGATTTTTCCTTCATTCTGACCGGGACAAGCAAACAACCGCATCATCGATTAACAGCACTCACACCTTTGCGGGGAATGAAGTCTACACCGACCGCTTTTCGGCTCGACACCATCGAAGCGACCATCATCAGCCGAAACCTAGCCAGTACAGCAGCAGTCCACCCTACAGACCCGAAAGCAGCAATGCTGAGCAGATACCGGCAGCAGCAGCGAGTCGAGCCGAGACCGCCGGCATCGGTGATGAGCCGGACGCTGAAGAAAGCCATGCATGCTACATGCTGCATGTATGTCCAAAAACAAACTGTTCTTCAGAGAGCCAATGATAGAGATTAATATCAAAGCTTCAATTCCCTTCGGATAGAAATTGCAGGGTTACACGGAGATCCTGAAATATTTTCCGCGCCAAATCCGCCGACTAAAATCAAACCCACGTCATTTCCGCGACATGAAAATCCATTCTGGGCCAAATCCGCGCGACCCAAAACTAAATTCTAGCAAATACACGTTAATTATCATAGATCAATTCAATATTGACATTGATAAAAAATATGTAGAAAAACATTGTTTGATACTAACGTGACTGAATGATCGTCCCATGTTATGAATACTAAATTTTTACCCGAAATCCCATGTCCGGTGTTTTCTTCCTTCTACTACAACAATGTTGTCTCGAAAGAACACCTACTTCCCACCTGAACTGCAATTCTAAGCTCGCTTGCCCGGCTTATTGGCCTGATAAGCGAAAAGTCCGTTAAGAAATAGACGCCAGCAGCGAGCAACAAGCGTAAAAGAAGAAGCCCTTCTCGAACGCGTTGATGATGATGACGCTTTGGCTGACAAAGAAGCGGGATACAAGACACTAGCATTGGCCCACCAATTGGAAGCAGAGAAGATTCAAAATTAAGTAGTATAAAAGAAAAGTGCTCTCTCAGAGCATTCAGTCTTTTTATACCATCACTAGAAATTCGGTTTTGAAAAGATCGTTTTCTTACTTTTGCACTTAGCCGAAACAACAGCCTTTTCAAGTCTCTAAGAGTTAAAACTAATGTTCTCTTCAGTCGCTATCGCACGATTAGAAGGCCCTTCAGTGGAAGGGCAGAGATGTCTACATCCCTGCTGAGCCAACTGTGGTTTATTTCAGTCAGGAAGGTCAGTCAGGAAGGTTGCCACTGTCGAGGCTAATATTTCGTGACCGGGCAGATACTTCCTGAATTTTTTTATGATTTTGTTCGAGGTAGATTTGATTTATGTGTCGGTTTGATGAGAAGATTTTGCCTAGGAATGGTATGCAACGCCGATTTTTTATCCAAATAGTTGATGTGAAATTTGGACATATTATCTTAAAGGCATGGTCAAGTCAAGTCCTACTCCACTTAGCGTTTATGTCACGACACTACCCACTGTTCGTTTTTACAATTCGCGTGAGATCGGATCGTGAAACGGATTAACAGGAAGCGTTGTTACATTTTTCTTTGCTTTAACTCCAACCACAATTTAACGATCAGAGCATTCTTCTTACAAGCATATTGCTTGTTCTTTCGCAGTTCCGATTTCAGTCTTAAGTTTTCTGCTTTAAGATCTATCAACCATTCTGCCATTGGAACTGATCGTATGGGATCGAAACAATAGTCATGATTATCAAGATGAATACTACTAGGTGTTCCAATCTGCCAAGTTTGTGGAAGAGAAGAAGGCGGTGAAAATTCATGTTCAGTGCAAAACATAAACAAACCCGCTGGCTCTCCCATACAAAACGTAACGTAACGTTAATTTGGCAGATTGGAACACCTAGTGGTGTACCTATGCATCTTGGTCATGATCGTGTTGCTTTGTTGCTTTTCTGTGATTCTTAGGGAATCAATAACAACGCCTAAGGGGCCCCACACACGCTCCGATGTGTTGTACAACTTTGACTCCGCCCCAGGAGATTTCGGAGCCAAGTCGGACCGTCTGTGGGCAAGTTGTACGACTGTCGGAAGGACGGTTTCAAAGTTGCAAAGTTGGTCGGATGAAAGCAAAACAGTTTGATTTTGCTCAGACTTGTGCTGGGCAGTCGATGGAGAGCATTGCGAGCGGACGCGAAAGAAAATTCTTGTGTCAAAATCTCGCGTTTGCTAATCATGCGCATAAACAATTCGCGTTTTCCCATTTTCACGAACCTATGAGGATTTTGAGGATACAAGGACTTTGAAGTGCTGCGGATAACTACCCTACCATGCAGCGAGCAATCGAGTGACGACAAGGTGATTACCAAAATGCCAAACTTTCGGGATTTTTGCATACGGCATTCTAAGTGTTGGTGAAGTGTCCTGCGTCCGCGAGTCAGGGTGCCATGATTGTGTGGTGTATAAAAATCCTTCTGGCCGTGGTGCTGAGTTCGACTTTTACCATTTCCCTGGCCAAGCTGGTGCTGTGCGTGTGGAGTGAGTGGTTCATGGAAAATTCGGCCGATTACGAGATCTCACGTTTTCAATGGAAGCAAAGGAGGATAGAAAATGCAAAACTCTGGACAAACTAAGTTGGTGAGCATGTTCCAGTTATTTCTCTTACTGCTTTTGAATACTATGTTAATGACATTTTACACTAAATACGCACAGGGCATCGTTTGCTGCTATTGCCGCGGATATTGTGGAGTCCCAGGTATCCGTTCACGCTTTGGTTTCAACGGTCCCAACAAACATTAGAAGCTAATAGAGCGCTTATTCATCCAAAAACAGTCTTCTTCAGCTATAAAATTGCTTATTCAGCAAATTGTTTGTTGGGGTGCTCTTCTCGACCTTCTACTCCCTGAGTGTTATACGAATGAGGGCGTCCTTGTAAAGTTTGCTGTCCCTGCTATGAATTTCTAGTACATCTTATTCCCCACTCCTGAAGAAACTGTGGAAACTGTCTTTCAGAAGTGAATCCTTTTGTGGTACTAGTATTCGTAACAAAAGGACACACTTGTGGTGGCCGGAGTCAAATGTTGTACAACCAAGTTGCATTGTGTGGTGTTGTACAACACTGTTGCATCAATTCTTCTGGTGGAATATCCAGGAACAGAAAGCGATTTTGCGATAATAATACTGTAAAATTGTAATTTCTGAAGGTATTTATCGGGTAAAACCTGAAGAACTTTTCTAGTGAACTCTTGGAGAAATTTTGAAGAACTATCTGGAAATTTTTCTTTTGGATTTTCGGCAGGAAATTCTGGGAATGAGTAAGTAATGTTTGTTGAGTTGGAGAAGTAATTTTAAAAGAGTTTTAGGGAATTCTCAGGAGGAACTCCAGAGAGAACTTTGAAGAACTTTTCAAAGGATTTGATTGCGGAATTACTGATAGAATTTCAAGGGACCATATCTAAAAATCCGGGAAAATTTTCGGAAGAATTCACGCTTGAACTTTCAAAGCAACTTCTAGCAACATTGACAGATTCGAAAAATTTCTTTAAAAAAAATGGAAGTATTCCTATGGAAAATCCATAAAATGAAAGTGAAAAACTTTACAAAAATCGAACGGATGCGAAAAACTTTCCAAAAATACACAGAATGAAAGTGAAGAACTTTCTAGAGGAATACGTGGAGAACTCCTAGAGGAACTTCCGGAGGAATTCCTGGAGGATCTTCAGGTAGAATTCATGTGGGTTCTTCCGGAGAAATTCTTTTAGGAACTTCCGGAGAAATCATGGATTCTACAGGAATTCCTGGAGGAACTTCCAGAGAAATTCTGGAGGAACTTCCGGAAGATTTCTTGGCAGAATTTCGGAGTTTCTCCGGAAGAAATTTCCGAGGAACTTCCGATTTTTTTAAAGAAATTCAGAGGAAATTCTTGGATAACTTCGGAGGAATTCCAGGAGAACTTCAAATTCTTGGAGATCAATTCGGAAAAAATTCCGGAGAAACCCGTAAGTGAACTTCCGGAGAAACCTGTGAGAATTTTAGAGGAATTCCTGGAGGGCTCCCAGAGTATTTCTAAAGGAATTTCGAAGGAACTCCAGGAGAATTCCTGGAAGAAATCCGTGAGCAATTTCCGGAAAATTTCGAGAGGAATTTCGGAAGAACTCAGGGAGGAACATCCAGAGGAATTCAGGAGGAACTCCAGAAACATTCCAGGACTTCCGGAGAATTCGAGACTGGAAGAATTCCGGAGAACTTCTGGATAAATTCGGGAACTTCGGAGAAGTTCGGGAGGAACATCGGAAGAATCCAGGAAGAACTTCCGGAGAATTCGGAAGAACTTCTGGAGGAGTTCGAAGAATTTCCAGAGAAATTAATGCAGGAACTTCCGGATTAACTTGAGAGGAACTTCCAGAGGAATTCTGAGAGGAATTGAGGGGGAATCGGAGGAATTTCCGGAACAATTCGAGAGGATTTTCCGGAGGCAGGAGAACCTTCTGGAAGAATTCCTGAGGAGCTTCGGAGAATTCGAGGAGAACTTCAGCGATTTCAGTAGGAACTTTCGGAGGAAAAACTTCGGGAGGATGCGGAGGCACTTGGAGGAACTCGGGAGAATTCCAGGAGGAACTTCTGAGAAATTCTGAAGCTGGAGAAATTCGAGAGGAACTTCTGGAAGTATTCCGTGTATTTCACATTTTTAAAACAACGTACCTGAGCCCAAGTTCTGGTGTTAGGTGGGACGCTACTATAATCGGCAAGATCTGGCAATGAATAAAGGATCACGATTGGAAGCTTGGAACATGGAACTGCAAGTCGCTACTAGCGACTAGCTAAGTTTCGCAGGTTGCGACAGGATGATCTACGATGAATTACATCCCAGCTTCGACTCGTGGCGCTGCAGGAGGTTTGCTGGACAGGACAGAAAGTGTGGAAAAGCGGGCATCGAGCGGCTACCTTATAACAAAGCTGTGGCACCACCAGGAACTGGGAACCGGCTTCATAGTGCTGGGTAAGATGCGCCAACGCGTGATTGGGTGGCAGCCAATCAACGCAAGGATGTCAAGCTGAGGATTAAAGGCCGTTTCTTCAACTATAGCATCATCACGTCACTGCCCCACGAAGGGAGATCCGACGACGAGAAAGAAGCGTTCTATGCGCAGCTGGACAGACGGATGGATGCCCACTGCGGGACGTCAAAATCTCATCGGTGACATGAACGCACAGGTAGGAAGGGAGAAATGTATAGACCGGTCATCGGACCGGATAGTCTGCACACCGTATCGCATGACAACGGCCAACGATGCATAAATTTCGCAGCCTCCCGCGGAATAGTCCGAAGCACCTTCTTTCCCGCAAAAATATCCGCAAGGCAACATGGAGATTACCTAACCAAGAAACGGAAAACCAAATCGACCACGTTCTAATCGATGGTAAATTCTTCTCCGACATCACGAACGTCCGCACTTACCCAGTGCGAATATTAATCCGACCGCTACCTCGTTGTAGTATGCCTGCGCTCAAAACTCTCGACGGTGTACACGCGGACGCCCGGCTTAACATTGGGCGGCTACAAGATGGTAGACTAAACGACTGATTTGACGGCGAATGGAGCTTAGTAGAAGAGAAGAATGCAGCATGGGCGAGATTTCTGCAACACCGCACGAGGGTGAACGAGGCACGATATAAACAGGCGCGGAACCGACAAACTCGATTTTCCGGAGGAAAAAGCGTCCGCAGGGATCGAGACCGTGAAAAGACACAGCAACTGTCCGCGCTAATAACACACGAAAGTTCTATGAGAAGTTAAACCGTTCACGTAAGGGCCATGCCACAGCCTGATATGTGAGGACATAACGGGAACCTTCTTACGAACGAGCGTGAGGTGATCCAAAGGTGGCGGCAGCACTACGAAGAACACCTGATGGCGATGTGGCAGACGAAGATGGCGATATAGTGATGGACCTGGGGAACGCGCGAGGACATAATTTTACCGGCTCCGGATCTCCAAGAAATTCAGGAGGAGATTGGCCGGATGAAGAAGCTATTTAAACACGGTGCTGAGGCACTGGATAGAGCGCTGCACTGGGTCATTACCAAGATTTGGGAGGGAAGTTTTGCCGCAGGAGTGGATGGAAGGTGTCGTGTCCCATCTACAAAAGGACGATAAGCTGGATTGTAGCAACTACCGCGAAATAACATTGTGAACGCCGCCTATAAGACTCTTCAAATTTTATGCCGCCGACTAACACCAATTGCAAGAGAGTTCGTGGGCAGTACCAGGCGGATTTATGGGTGAATGCTTCACTACGGACCAGTGTCGCCATTCGCCAAGTACAGAAATCCGCGAATACAACGTCCCACATCATCTATTCATCGACTTCAAAGCCGCATATGATACAATCGATCGGACCAGCTATGCGTTAATGCGAACACGGTTTTCCGGATAAACGGCGGTTGATCAAAGCGACGATGGATCGGGTGATGTGCGTAGTTCAAGTTTCAGGGCATTCTCGAGTCCTTCGAAACCCGAGAGGTTACGTAAGGTGATGGTCTTTCGTGTCTGCTATTCAACATCGCTTTGAAGGGTAATACGAAGAGCAGGGATTAATACGAGTGGTACAATTTTCAATAGTCCGTCCGGCTATTTGGCTTCGCCGACGACATAGATATTATGGCACACTTTGAGAAGATGGAGGAAGCTTACATCAGACTGAAGAGGGAAGCCAAGCGGATCGGACTAGTCATCACACGTCGAAAAAGAAGTACATGATAGGAAGAGCACATGATAGGAGAGCACAGTACATGAGCCACCCACCGCGAGTTTGCATCGGTGGTGATGAAATCGAGGGTAGAAGAATTTTGTCTTGGGCTCACTGGTGACTGCCGAAAATGATACCAGCAGGAAATTCGGAGACGCATAGTGGCTGGAAATCGTACATCTTTGACTCCGCGACGCTCCGATCGAATAGAGTTCGTCGCCGTACCAAAATGACAATCTACAAAACGCTCATTAGACTGGTAGTCCTCTACGGACACGAGGCCTGGCGATGCTCGTGGAGGACCAACGCGCACTGGTTTTCGAAAGGAAAGTGCTGCGTACCATCTATGGTGGTGCAGATGGCGGACGGTACGTGGATGAGGCGAATGAACCACGAGGTTGCATGAGCTGCTGGGAGCCATCCATCGTTCGCACTGCGAAATCGGACGACTGCGGTGGGCCGGGCACGTAGCCAGAATGTCGGACAGTAACCCGGTGGGATCTCGACAACAATTCGACGGGCACAAGAAGGCGAGGTCGCAGCGGACAGATGGATCGATCAGGTGGAAGATGACCGGACCTCCGTAGACTGCGTGGATGGCGACGTGTAGCCATGACCGACGAATGGAAGACTCTATATACCGCACGAGCCACTTCGGCCTTAGTCTGAAAATGAAAGGAACCTGTACAAAATATATAAAACATATTGCCCAAAGCTTAGCACCAAAGCATGTTTTGCTGTAGTAATTTTGGCTAAAATGTTACTTACACCTTCTGCTTCAATCCCCTGTGATTATCCATTTTTTATCGAAGCGGTTATTTCCGCGGTACGCATTACTGATTGGCTTCCCAAATATACCGAACATCAATTTGGAAATGATATCTTAATGTCACTATTTTACTACTATACATCATTTGATAGGATACAATATACTCTCCTACAATACACATAACACGTATTTGTCGACAGTGATTACAACAAAGAGCACTACACCATTCTACATCAAAATACCATTGCTTCAATATTCGCAACACAACAGGACGAAACCTCACAAGTATGCACTTGATTTGAACATCCCAAGTTGTCGTCTTGTTTCACACTCACGCTCGAAAACTAATCATGTTTAATTTAATTCATTAATCAAAGCATTCTCAACTCGTGACATAAAGCAGCAGATTTGTCGTATGGAGCTCGTGCTGGTCGGTGATGCCTCGTTGGCTTCACCAGCAGACATGTACGACGATCCGTTTCGCCTTTGTTACGCTCGCATTAATTTGGAAATATTTCTCACATCGACCGTCGTCATCATCGTTTGTTCATCGCTTTTGAAGCCACGAAGCCATGCCCATTCGCACGTTGCGTTGGTCGCAGAAAATCCGACATGAACTCCAGCAGCAGCCAGCCGAACGCCACCGTCCCGCCGCATCATGAGCACATTTCGTGACGATGTGCACGATTTCAACGTAAGTGGCGCTAAATCTGTTGCTGAAAAGCCACGAAATTTATGCGGCCTATTATGGGTCATCCGTCTGCCGGTGCCGGCCACTCGACCGCCCGCCCAAGCGACCCGGACCGGCCGTGTGTCCATAACTTCCGCCGAACAAATAGAAAACTTTCAACAAGTCGGACATCCCATTCCTTTCCTTCGGTCGACCCACTCTGATCAGTGTTGGCAAACCGATACCCGAAACTGAATTGTGGAGCGAAATCCTTGTCATCGTCATTATGGGATATTTTCAAGTTACGAATTGAAAATTCATGTCATTGCCCTGTTGACGTCATACTGAAAATTGAAGATCAACGAACTTGGGTAGTGGAATCACTGAAAACTGTCGGCCAGGGGAAGTTCAAAGTCGTTTTATCGCAGAAAATCGAGATGCTGATGGTGAACAAATCCCTAAAGCGCAAAGGACATCTAACAAGTTTTAAAGGAGATGATTTCTTAAATAAAAAAAAATAATTTTCATAATTGAAACAGATTTTACGACCGTAATTGTGGTGAATGATTTGCTTATCGGCTTATCGGTCATTTCTACTCAAAGTATGAGCGATGATTTCAATTATCTTTGATTATTCTCCCTCATACTTTGAGTAGAAATGACCGATAAAGCTAAAAATCATTCACTATTTAATAATTATGAATTGTCCTCCGATATTCACGTGACTCCATATTACAGATTCAGACCAATTCTTCGCAGCACTGCTCATGACCGGAAACGAAATCAAACAAATCAGCCGGTCCATCAGCCAGAATACGGGGAGGACGCTCTTTGAAATGGCGAAAATTGATTTATTTAATTCTCCCATTCGAGAAATATACGGATCATAAATTTCCGGCAGCCACTCGTATCTGTCGAGCAGTTACCTTCCCTTGCTAATGGAAACGATGGAAAAATTCACGCCCCGACACAGCCGCCATCGGGCAGTGGATTCCGTGATGTACATTTCTTTCATCGTGTCCACCCCCCACCAGTATCATCCCTCATGTCGGAAGCTGCAGACGGTCTCGCAAATGTTTGCAATTCAATTTGCCGACTGAAATCTAAAACGAGATGGTTGAGCGGAGAAAAAAATGGCGCAAATGGCTAGACAGGACAGACCCGTGAAAATTCTAATTTATGGAGAAATCTACCAATAAGGTCGTAAATAAAATTCGCATTCGTTAAACGATCGGTATCGTAACAATCAGGTCACGAGGTAGAAGAAGTGAGTTTGACTTGTATTGCTCGATGGATGAGCTATGTTTTCTCGAATATTCATCAGATTTCCGATATGGGTTTTTGTCGCTTTTGCAGCAACCTTATCGGACAGAAGAATAAACATGGCAATAGGAATTTGAACTTGAAGGTCAATTTTTTGTATTGTTTTTCCTTGAAATCTGCTACGTATTCCATATGCTAAAGAATAATTTGCATCATATGCGTTGCTTTGCCTTGTAACGGAGTATTTGTTGTAGATTGC
>NC_085139.1:196001828-196091176 GCF_024139115.2 Armigeres subalbatus
TCCATTTAGTTGCACATAAAATCTCCTCATCAATCAATATTGCATGTGCATGTACCGAAATTGGCCGAGAAACGCCATCGCCGATTGACCCAACTGCCGTGAATTAGTTACGCGCGCAATTGACCCATCTCCGGAGCAGTAATTTTAAACGAACCAATTAGGAAAGTAGCGGTGCGTCCACCTTTTCAACGCCATCCGCCAGCGCGGAAATCGTCGGCAACTACTGCGGGACCGTTCATTGAGGACCCGGAATCGTCGTCGAGTTGAGTTAGTTGACCGACCCATTTTATGCGGCAAATGATTGTAACCTGATTTGATATTCACGATACGTCAACAAAGCCCCGATGATAAATTATGTTAACGAGAAACAAAGGGTTTTAATTATCTAACTGGTCAATATGAGCTTATGTAAATTGGGTGTGTTTTTTGCAAATGGATTTACACGTCATTTTTGCGGTCGCGCGCGCACTCCGAATAACAATTTCCAGTGACCGGAATGTGTTCCCGCCCATATGTGTGTGACGGCGGCAGTGGATGGTTGTCTGGTCTTTGATGAGCAAGGGCTTAACTGCGTGCAGTGAGCAAATTATAATGGATCAGAAATTTGCATCAAATCTCTGTGGACTTGTTCATCAAAATTATGATTATAAATTATCGCGTCAGACATGTCTGTTTTAGTCGTTAGGGACCATTATTGATGTATAAATCTGGTCAAGGATTTTAGTATTATGAACTAAAACAAACCCAACGACGTACGAAATGTTTTCGTCTGGGAATTAGCATGTCCGTTATGTTTATTCATTTGGTGAATTACATCTCACACATAGTTTGCGAACTCTATTTTGTTTTAATTTTAGTGCTCTTATGTAAAAAAATATTAGAATAGTTATGTATGAATTTTAATAATCTCTGTGATAGGAAACATTACTGTTGTGAAGTTGCATTTCACTGTCAATGAGAGTTTGGTCTCTACATACCATACCAAACCATATGTATGCTTGATCAAACTGGAATGCTCTCCATACAAGCAACTTGTTGCAATCAAATCGCTATTGGAAGGTTCCAACAAGTAGAAATCTATCACTCCTCACGCAGGAAAAATATCAATTCAAGTGACAACCAACGGAGTAATCAGTAGCACCACGCTTGGCTAGTTCCTCTGAATACGATCGATCAACCCTGCCAAAATCAACTTCCTGGTAAATCTTTACCATGAAACTCGCCTGCACTTCCGCATTATTTCGAGACAACTCCGGAAACTTTTCCCTTCATAACCGAAGTTGGTGATAAATCTTCCCTTCCTGCTTGGCAAGATGTGTATGTGTGTGGAATCGCAATACAAGATTAAGGACCGGCAGTTTTCTTCTTCCTGAGCTGATGCGGCGAGTGCCAACAGGAAATATGTCAACTCCATTCTCCGAAGTGAGTGACTGTCGTGCCCCGTGGACATTTTCCCTCTTCCGGTGCTGATGCTGGTGCAGTCGGTGCTTCGCAGGTTCGCAGCTCGGTAGAATGGTAGGTGCTTCAAGACCACCGCCACAATAGCGTGTCCTTGGCGTTCACGTACTGGCGAATCCGATGGGGATAGAGAAAGGCGTCCCAAATCAATGCCGGTTGCCCGCAGCAACGTGACTGAATGGAGATCGTTTGCACAGAGTGACACACGCGTCACCATCAAAACAGGGAAGATGGTGCCAATACACACTTGGATGATTATTTATGAGCATTCCGAGCTGGCCGTTAAACCTGAACGATTGGTAATCAGCTGATTATTCATAAAGTGAATGATTGATACTCTTTCAAGTATATACACAGAGGAAATTCAAAATCTCTGTGCGGCACTCTTAGATCAAGAGAAATGGATGGATTCATAGGTTTGACACTCGGTTTTTAGTCAAAGATCTTCGTGGATTAATCTAATAATTTTGATATAACTTCAGAATGTACCAAACCTCCTCAAAAATTTCCTTTAAAATTAAATGATAAAATGTACGTCTTGAATAAAATTACAGTCAATACACTGATGTCACAATCATGGGTCACGACTAATGTGAGTCATTTCCATTTGACTTACGTACAAAATGCAGCGACTATTTATTATTACAATGTGATCCATATATGTGGTCAGTGTACAACTTTGTTGTACTAGAATGTAATAATATGACTGCTTGTAGTCCACCTCGAAAATAAAATCTGACTGTGCTATGTTTTGGTGTTTTCAGAGATGTTTAAGGCATTTTATGTGATTTGCTCATTCTCGCCAAACTAATTTCTCTATAATTTACCTAAAATCTTCATTTTACCTGTCAATTATATTTCTTATATAATTTCCAATGTTATTTATCTTCATTATACATACATCTTTGAAAAAATATATACAATAAAAAATTGATAAAAAATAAAAATAACTTTGAATCTAGAACACGATAAAATATCGATTTTCTCAAAAGATAAAATTATAACTAGAGAATATTTTTCAGGCTGTAATGACCTTCTCTATTTTGGTGCAAGCTGGGAACGCCGCGAAGTGAGAATATAATTTTCTGCATCGAAGTGCAGAGAGCTAATAAGGTATTTTATAAGACGTTTTGCTCCGATTATTTACTTTTATGTTTGTTCCCGAACACGGTAGATCACTTTGACGTAATGTGTTGCGGAGTAAGATCTACAAACAGAGCCTAGCAATCCATTTTTCTAGCTAGGGCAATAATTGTAATTAAGATTCATCTATTTAGTCCCTACCAACAGCAGTCTCAGAAATAAAACATAATTAATGTTACCTTGCAGACAGTTGAAAGTAAGCATATGCGGTATTTCGAAAATTTCGTTTCAGGTGGTTCGAAACGAAATTCACGAATTCGGAATTTGACATGGAAATCTGCTTTCTTCATTTCGTTTCGTTTCGTAAATTACAAAATTTCGCTAGAAAAAACAGCTTCTCACGAAATTTAACGGAATTCCAGATTTCGAAACAAATTTTAACAAACTATACTTTATATTATCAAAATTTTGGCTGCGCCGCTGAACTAAATCATAAAACTATTTCAAAACTTTATGTCATACAATTTTTGTATTACGCTTACTTCTTCTTCTTCTTCTTCTGAAATATTTCTCCTACAGACTGCCTAAAAGATTCTCATTCGACCCAAAATCGTTTGTTTGTGACTCACCGAAACGAAAAGTACGAACCCTGCAAATAATACATCAGAACAGCAATATACATGCTTGTTTTACTTACGAAATTTCATGAAACTACTTCATCGAAAATATGATAACATCACATTTTGTGGGCTTCGTGGCTGTGGTTAGCGACGTCAATCGTCTGAACACATGTTCTGTGGAGTGTGAGTTCGACGAAATATTTCGTCGAAACGTACCAAAAATTTCATTTGGCAAAGTGACAATCGGCAAAAAAAAACGTTGTCTCTAACTGGTTGTTGCCGAAATTGTCGTTCGCTGAATGAGTCAACACCGAAAATGCCGTTTGGTCGTTTGACAGAAAGGCCATTTTGGCCGAACGGATCATACGGCTAAATGGCCCCATACCACCTTTTCGGCCAAAGGACTTTTGGGCCAAATGATTAAACGATATTTTCGTCATATCCATTTCGTTAAATGACATTTTCGGCCAGATGGGTCTAATGTTTTTTGGCCAAACACTTTTCGCCAAATGGCCCTTCCTGTCGTTTGGTCGAAAGTCATTCACGAAAACCATTTGTTCGAATGTCGCTTGGCCGACTAACGCTGTAAGCCGAATTCCATTTGGCGGAATTATGTAAACGTTTGTCTGAAACGGTTGTTGGGTCGAAAATGGTTTGAACGAAAATGTAATTTGACCAACTGCCATTTGAGCATGAGCATGAGCATTATGACCGAACAATTCGTAGTTGCTACTCCGTGGTTGACTGAACTTGCGATTGTACAGAAACACAATAGATGGGGCTTGGGATTAGCTATCCATTCTCAATGCACACGTTTCAGGGAGCTCAAATATTTAAAGTCAATAACGGCACCGGCCACGTCCTTGGTCTATAGGAATGGAAGGATTTTAGTCCGACTCTCGTTGCTACTAGAGACCGAGTATACCTCTGCATCTCCACAATTGTCTTGGGAAAGATATCGTTTTAGTTACAAGGATAATTTATCTGGATTCACTTTGGTGAAAATAACCTAATTCAGGTTGAAAGTTAAAACATGCACGCCCGGTGCATATGAAAGAGAGATTCGCGTTTCGGACGTCCGCACGGAAGCGCAGCACTGTACTCACTTGCTCGATGGCTCACAAACTATTGAAGAACGCGCTTTTTCGACCGCGCGACATCGCTTGAGCCACCGAGCACAGACAGATATTTTATTTCTTTCCCGACGACTAAAACACGCACTGCACTTCCTTGTTCGATGACTCTCTTATTACCTCCGCGCAATGCAGAACACAATATTTCGCCAATCGCGCGATCGTTCTGCTGTCCGAAACAAGAGAATCACGCCACTGAACTGATTTTATTACCGGCCACGCAATGCAGAACACAATATTTCGGCCGATCGCGTGATCGTTCTGCTGTCCGAAACAAAAGAAATCTCGCACTGAACTCTGTTATATGGCCAACTGCCATTTGGTCAAAATAATCGTTTGCCGAATAGATCATTTGTAAGTTGAGCTTTAACACTCCGACATTTTAGGCAAGATGATCATTTCGGCCAAATGGTTCTTTCTATCAAACGACCATTTCGCCAATTGAGCTATTCGGTCAACGGATTCTTTCATTTACAATGTTGTGAATACTCATATATGAATATGTACATAATGTGGAAGATATTGATTTGGAAAATGTATCGAGGTAACCACTTTCCCTTCGATGGGACTCGAACCCATGACCCCGATCAGAGTTGGTCATTCTCACTCTTTGCCTTGAAATATGTGGATCTTACCTATAAAGAAAGTGTATTCCTGCAAAATTCACTTGAAAACAGATTGAGAAAGAGAGTTTTACACTTACACTTTGATTTCTCCTCAGAGCGAACCAACCCTGCCCACAGTACGCCAGACTGGTGCTTTAACCAACTAAGCTGAAGGACCTCCGTCGGCCTCGCAACTTAGCACTACTAACGAGCTCAGATTCCCAAATTGGACGTAGTCAAATCACTCGCAATCCATTTCTCAAGCCAACACTTCCACATGTGTGTAGGGAAGTGGGGTAACACGCCCATAAAGTTAACGCGCCACCCTGAATAAGGTTAAATATCCCCATTGTGATTATTTTAAATAGTCTATACGATGAATCAATGAAAATATTGCCATTGGATACATATATTTCATGATTTTCTCTGATTACACATGAAAAACTCGAAAAATGATTTTTGCGTGTTTGATGCAATTCTAGCTCGGTGAAATTTAGTCTTTCTATCGCTGTTATTCATTGTAAATTGAAAATTGAGCCATGAGCCATGCTGCTTACTTTCTTTATGTTCCACACGAAATCGTCGTCAAAATTGGTCTTAAAACGATTTGATGGGCCTTCAAACTTCTGAGGTCGGTGTGGGCAGTACGCATCTCATTTCGTATGAAACAGCTGAAACATTCGGTTAATTGCTAATGTAGGCAATTAAAATGAAAATCAGTACGATAAACACATGCGCGTTTTAACCCATCCACTGCGCATCTCACCCGCATGGTTTAAAATCAATATTTTCGGGTGCTTTTAAAATCAAATTTCTGTGCAATAAAATGTACAATTAGATATCTGTCATCGGTAGTCAGTCGCAGATATGCTGTTCTTTAGTATGCGCTGATGAAAACTGGCTGAAATGGTGGTTTTCATTGATAAAATGCATTTTCCTTAACGTGGGCGTCCTACCCCAGTTCCCCTAGTACACTTTCACATTAGAGGAGCGTGAGTATTTAGAATGTCTGGCGGCTATCATTCTTCATCAGCAACTATTCTGATCAAGTGAGGTTGTGTAAGCTAACGGTGGCAACTAAAAATGAGAATGAGTTCAATACTTTTCTATAAGAATAATAATGTTGTCACAGAAATATGACTTAATGGAATCAATTCTTAGAATATTCCTTAGAATTTATCCACACAGTTTCACACCAACGACTTACATTATGCCGTCAAAACAAAAGTACTGCGGCGCGCATTGAAATTTTTCAAACAAACAAAGATCATGGAAAGACAAGGTCGAACATTTTAAGCTAGAAAATGTTCGAAAACTGATAGCATTATTAGATCTACTCAGCTCTATTGTATTCAAAAGTAATTGTAAGGCCAAAGACACGAAGCAACTCAAAGCAGGATCAGAAGCAGAAATCTGGATATCTAAATGGCAGATCCGTACAGCGTTCATGTCATACCAGCAAGACTAGGCTGCGCTGCACACGAACCACGGACCATATGCTAATATTCATTAGTCAAAGATAGAAGACTAAAGACAATTCTTTGTATAACATATCAGATTAAACTGTACTTCTTTGTATTTTTCCTGAGCAATTCTTTCTTTCCAATTTTTAGTTGCCACCCATTATTTGCCAGTCGGTCGAAAAACTCAGACCGACCGCATTGCGTTTAAAGAGCATACAACTCAGGTCCAGTTCAATCAAAGTTAATTGCCTCTTTCGGAAATTAAACCACCGTCTTGGATTCTTTCAGCCAAGGAACTGTTCGCTGAACGACATGTACTACCTTTCGATCAAATGACATTTTCGGCGAAATAAGTTTGTAGATGGGTTTTGGCTAAATGGTTTGTTCGTCAAATGCCACATTAGGCAAACAACATTTGGCTTTTGGCCAAATGTCTTTCTTCAACAACCCTTCTTCTCTAACTTTCAACGAGAAATCCTTTGATTTCGAAATCTTAAAACACGTAGAAAAAGTTTAAAAAAACAAGTAATCCTTCAGAATTTGCACAGAGTTCTTCTTAGTTTTTTTATTTAATTTCATTGGTATTTTCACGAAAATTTCAGTGGAGTTTCAACGTGATGAGTAACAGCTAACAAATTTTAAACGGCGCGCAAAACTGTCGGTGGCGGCGGCGGCACTTATATCTCATGCTTCTCAGTTATTAATTGAAAACTTTTTAAGTCGGTCATTGCATAAGTATGTATCTTGGGTGCAAGACAATGGATACACTTTGTCCAGGGTGTCGAGAAAGTTTCAACCGAAAACATCTTTGACCAGACTGAGAATCGAGCTCGCCATCTCCAGATTGGAATCCTACGCCTTTGCTCGCATAGCAAAGTCGACAAATACGTATTTAGTTTTCTTCTATAAAACGTCTTCGTATTTTGTTAGAAATGTCAACAGAAAACGAAAGTATCTTAAACTATTCTATCCTATTTGTTAAATGTACCAGATTGATTCAGATCAATATAACTTTGCCAAAGATGCAAAGTCGTGTCGTGGATTCAATGGCCCTTTGAAGTCATTTTCAGCGCCTCTTATTAACCGATTTCTTCACCTCACTTCGGCCTCAAACCAGGTTTAAGGATATGGGTAAGCACCGCTTTGGAGTTAAGAAGGCCCTAAGGATTGACTGTAAGCACGGACCGGCATTATTATTGGTCATGAATTGGAAACTCGAAACAAGTGAATCACTTTTTTATCCAGAGTAGATTACACGTTCTTTTTTGATACGGTTGGTTTTTACTCGATTACGACCTCTAGCGTCAATGAAACTATGAGTTAACCCTATGCAAATTCAAGTGAAATTTGAAACGAAAAATCAAACAATTTCAAACAATACTTACTAATATAAAACTACAAACAATAACAATACTTACTAATATAAAACTCAACTGATTGATCTGATTCGAACCTGGCACACGCTTCATGATATTATTTTAAGACGCAAATGCTGATATTGCCTTATTGTCAATGGTATATAACAGGAATGAGGCGATTTATCACACTACTTTTTCTCTTATTATAACTCTATTTATCGCAAAACAGTTTTGACTTTGAAAAGGAATCGAAATCCGTATAATATAAAACCAATTAAATAAAAATTCAGCGGAAAAATTAAATTTCTTTCGTTTCGAAAAATTTCGAATTAAATATACCCTGATTTCGTATCGTTTCGATGACTCGAAAGTAAATTTCGTTTCGTTTCGTTTCGAATCAACATGACATTTTAAATTTCGTTTCGTTTCGTTTCGTTAGGAAAAATGTGATATCATTACCCTTAGTTAAAAGACTCGAATTCCTCTTGCTTGAAGCTAAACTTATGCAGCGGAAAGAACTTTTCAAGCAATTAGTAAAAAACCTCGTACTCGGTCCTAAGCTGACGGCTGCTGGAAAAATCGAGTTAGTGGTTTAAATACGTACTAACTCTTCATGAGCTGGTGAAAATGGTAGTGAGAGGAACACACGGAAGTTCTTATTACTGAATAAATTCTCTTGCTTGAAATGGTCTTGTAGACAGAGCTAAATCCGGTTTTAAGAGTTTCACTGGTGATATTCTAGAAGCAAGACAAGGATGTAGCTGGGCTCCGATGCATGGCTAAAAACAGTATTACTGTTCTGTTTTCTCAAGAAAGGATTAATTTCAAATTGATAAGGGCGCTCCTTCAATGGATTGCTCTCTAGAAGGGTCTAAATAGCAGAACCTAGTCATGGTGGTCTAGCAATACGTAATACCGATACTGGCGGAGCTTTCAGTAGGGGAGACTGGGTAGACTTGATCCCCTTTTCTTATTTCCGATGTATCACAACCAAAAATAAATAAACATACGCGATTTTCACACAGACTCGCTAAGAAATATAGTATTTAACTTTACTGATGTATGACAGTCCTTAAATTATTGTTCCTATTGATTAAGCATATGCGGTATTTCGAAAAATTTCGTTTCAGGTGGTTCGAAACGAAATTCCGCGGAATTTGAGCATGGCGAAATCTGATTTCTTCATTTCGTTTCGTGAAATTACAAAAATTTCGCTAGAAAAAAACAGCTTCTCACGAAATTTAACGGAATTCCGCGGAATTTCGAAACAAATTTAAATTTAAACCATACTTTATAGGGTTAAGGCAGGCATTTTCGTCTTATCGTCATAGTCTCAAATATCAATCAAATAGAAGCTTTTTTGCCAAATTCATCCGTACCCAATCGTAAGCTTAGGCGAAACGTTCTGGTATAGTGGAGCTCTAGCAAAATGACGTTGCTTTCATTGATTTTAGCCCCTATGACGATGGACGGAGATACCTGCCGTGTCACTATTATCAAAAATTTTGGCTGCGCCGCTGAACTAAATCATAAATTTATTTTCAAAACTTTATGTTATGCAATTTTTTCTATTAACGATTACTTCTTCTTCTTCAATGGTCCTACATTCCAACTGGAACTTGATCTGCTTTTCAACTTAGTATCTATTCTATTAGCAGTGTGTGCGCCTGTTAAAATACCGTCGGCGGCGGCGTTTGTCAGAATTTTGGCCGGCTGCGGCGTGTTCGGGGGCACACCGGAAGCCCTTTAGCCGACGGTGGCGGCAGCGTGAATCGGTGTGGCAATTTTTCATTACAATCATCCGGAGATTTCACTGAAAATTCATCAGAATTTTCGCGGAAAAATGTTCGGATACTGCATAGGATTTTTTCTCTTTATTAAAGTGCATACTGCATAGGAAATTTAATAGAATTTGCATTTTTTCAATTGCTACACGGAGAAAATGTGCTAGAATCAACCATATGGATTCTGCAACAATAAAAATATTTATTGTTGATACAACCACAAATAGGATTGAATCAACGATACGGTCCATACGCGATAGTTCGCTGGTTTGTTTCTTGAATTATACTATCAGACTAGTTACGGTCTAGTTGATTCAACTCTCGTATATATTTGTTTCAACCATGCTTCCAAGCTATCACTGTCAAATAATCAGGGATCGTAATGCTCACTCATTCTCACGAGCAGATGATGCTCACTGACGCAGATTTTCACCGAAAAATCATTCTGCGGGAGAGCAAAAAAGGCCTGATGGAACTGTTTGTCCCTCACTGTTCGATCCGCGAAAAGATGATTTGCTTGTATTCTCACTTCTTTTATCTTTTTCGTGCCTTCACCATTGCAGACAAGGGTAGCCTTTACGGAACAAATACCTATCCCAACACGCAGTCGCGGAGGTATGGCTAAAGTAAGCGCAACCCAGTGCTTTTTTTGTTGGTGTTCTGGGTTCTAATCCCATTGCGGCTTTAATTTTTTGCATAGGCTCACACTGAAAATTATCGTGAAAAGCGAAGGAGACGTAAGAATGATGAAATGATAAAAAAATATCATCAAGTAGGCACATTTTCGTTTATTTTTCAAGCCTGTTTCAAAGAAAAAAGAACAAGTGAAATGTTTCTAGCCACAGACTGCCAAAAAAGATTCTCCTTCGACCCAAAAATCGCTTGTTTTTGCTCACCGAAACGAAAAGTACGAACCCTGCAAATAATACATCAGAACAACAATATTCATGGTTGTTTTTACTTACGAAACTTCTGCGAAACTACTTTATCGAAAATATGATGACATCATATTTTGTGGAAACTAAATGGCCGTGCAGTTAGCGACGTCAGTCGTCTAGACACATGTTCTATGGAGTGTGGGTTCGATTCCCGCCTCGATAAAAAGGAAACTTTTCGTGGTCGAAAATTCTCCACTGGCCCACTAAGTGTTATGTGTCCGTTGTCTGAGTGTTCAGTCTGTACGACCCCTGGTCGTAGACAGTTTTCCTGTCGTTTTTTTATCAACAAAAGAGGAAAGTGACTACAAGCGAATCAAGTTATCTTCATGGCGAGAGAGAGTCATCTACCGTATCTCATAAGTCATAAGAACGAGATATTTATTGTTTAAGTCATACGATGCAGGATTGAAAAAAAAAACAATGCAGTTCATTTGAATAAAGCAGTGAATCAGTGTTGAAACAACAAATTTGAAGATTGAATCAACAATGTCCTCGTTGTTCGAAGCAACAAAGGAACAGTTGTTTCAATCGTACAGTATTCTTCCGCGTGATATATAATTTCCACTAAACCTTTTTAGAATTTAAACATTCAATTATTATTATTTTACGAAAAGCTCTTTTGTTTTTCGGAATTTTGAATTCTTTGAATTTCTACGGGATATTCTTTGTTTTGCTCATAGGAAATTCTTCGAAAATTCTTCAGAAAATTACAAAACAATGGGAATGGGTCATTTGGTCGAAAATCATTCGACGGAAAGACATTTCGTGCGAAACGGGTATACATCGTGAACAGTTTGACCAAAAATTTCATTTGGCCAAAGCGATTAAGGACCGAAAAAAACCGTTGTCTCTTACATGTTGTTGGCTGAAATTGTCGTTTGGCCGAATGAGTCAACAGGCCGAAAAAACCGTTTGGTCGTTTTTGTCGTTTGACAGAAAGGGCCATTTGGCCGAATGGATCATACGATCCATTTGGATCAATGGATCATTTACTAAATGGCCAAATCACCTTTTCGGCCAAAGGAACTTTTCGGCAAACGGTATTTTAGGCCAAATGACCTATTTGGCCAAACGACTTTTTCGGCCAAATGACTAAACGATATTTTCGGTCGTATATCCATTTCGTTAAATGACATGTGAGTCTAATGATTTATTTGGCCAAACACCTTTTGGCCAAATGGCCCTTTCTGTCGTTTGGTCGAAAGTCATTCGGCGAAAAATCATTTGTTCGAATGTCGCTTGGTCAACTAAGGGCGAAGCCAGAGTAAACGCGACGAGCGAAAGAATAACAATCATTATCAACAGGCTGTCAAATTGCACTGTCGCGTCGCGTCGCATCGCACGTCGCGTTTACTCTGGCGGGCACCTAACACTGTAAGCCGAATTCCATTTGGCGGAATTATGTAAACGTTTGTCCGAAACGGTTGTTGGGTCGAAAATGGTTTGACCGAAAATGTAATTTGGCCAACAAAGTTGTTTGACCTAGCAACCCTGTAGACTGAAACTGCCATTTGGTCGAAATAATTGTTTGGCCGAAAATGACGTTTTGTCCAATAAATCATTTAGCCGAATGGACCTTTCTGCAAAACACTCCGACACTTTAGGCAAGATGTTCATTTCGGCCAAATTGTTCTTTCTATCAAACGACCATTTCGGCCAATTGAGCTATTCGGTATACGGATTCTTTTAGCCGAAGGAACTGTTCGGCTGAACGACATTTTCGACAGTATGTACCTTTCGATCAAACGACATTTTCGGCGAAGTAAGTTTAGGCTAGATGGGTTTTAGCTAAATGGTTTGTTCGGTCAAATACCACATTAGGCCATACAACATTTGGCTTTTGGCCAAATGTCTTTCTGTCAACAACCCTTCTTCTCCACTCCATTCAATGGAAATCTTAAAACACGGAGAAAAAAGTTAAAAAAAAAAACAAGTAATCCTTCAGAATTTGCACATAGTCCAGCAGCGTGCCAAAACTGTCGGCGGCGGCGGCGCACACCTCTAATTAGCACTTTCTCAGTTAAGCCGATACAAATATTAAATTTATTTTATGTCCGACAGCTCTTGAAATGTACGAGGGGGGGGATAACAAGGAAACAAAAAAAAGTCCAAAATGCAATTATTCCATGGAAAATTTGAAATTTTAATGGAAAATGATAGCAAAGAATGTTTAGAGAAAGCAAAGAATATGAATATTTGTAACATATTTACCCAGTAGCGAATTTAGGACAAAATTTTTATAATTAGAAAAGTACTGGACCTTATTTTTGTCGAAATTTCTATATTTCTTTTTGGAAAGGGCTGGTTTTGCTGATAAACTCTAAGTAAACTGTTGAATCCATAACACCAAAGTACTGCTAGAATTATAAGCTTTTGTTTAAGTCAAGTATGAAACTCAAACTGGTTGAATCAATAGGGGCAATGGTCAGATGTACGTCTTTCCGGGCTGCTTCCTGAAAACCGGCGACATCAACTTGAATGAGCTGCGCACTCAGTGAATAGAATTGATTATAAATGTAACCCGACTGGAGATTAAGAAGCGAATAGAATCAAAGGCTGAGCAACGGGAAGTAAAGGAGCAACGAGGAGTAAAGTACGAGTCCCGTCTACGGTATGTATCTCTGTAAGTGGGAGTCGGGCGTTGCTGCAGACAGGACAGGCTGGCGTGGATGGACAGGCTGGCGTGGATGGACATCCTGGCTGATGAAGAAAAGATGGCTGCAACAACCGAAGATTATTGCCTCAATAACTCACTGACTTAGAAAGCTGAAATGCTGGTTCGATCACTTCGAACATCATCAGCGTTCTTCGAAAAGCAGCCATCCGATGGGGCTCCAAGGTCGATCGGCAGTTGGCGGAGGTGACCCTATGCTGTCTGTTTTGTCTGTCTGAATCACAAAGATCTGTTTGACGCCCAGGGATGCAAGGGATTTTCAAATAGGGTCAGAGCTTTGTCTGACCTTATTCTGGTAGTCGTTGATGTGAAGCAAGGATGCATTTCATCTGCTCTGTTACTTCTCAGCGTAATCGAAGAGATCTTGGTGGGTGCGATTGACCGTGTATCATACCTTGAGCTGCTTTGGTTGTTATTGTTGTGGATATCTAGACGACTCTGATTTGGCTAATGAACACGAAACGCTAATGAAACCATCAACGCCCGCAGGACCAGGTGGTTGAGTGCCAACGGAAAAAGCTCCTCAAACTTTGCAGTAGCCGGGTGATCGGAGGACTTCAATATCTTTGTTAAGAAAATTATTTTGAGCTTTATAGAGGAATGTCTTCTGGGGGCAGCAGGGACTATGTCCAAGGGCTTGACGATCCCTCCCCAGGCCATCTGCGAGTTGTGGCGCCTGCCTAGGATGTGGTGGGGTTTGACAGTGGGCCCTGTTAAACCTCTATAAAAAGCTGCATGTATCCGCAAGTAGGCTCCGCCAAAGCGACCGTGTGCCGCTCAAAGCGTACAAGCCCAAGTCCTGGTGTTAGGTGGGACGCTAAACAGCCCTGACACGACGGCCCTCCGACGAGACAGGAGGTTTGCGCAGGCCCAATAAGCCGCCTTTAAAAACAACTATTACGAACGACATAGAAGATAATACGACTCGATACAATCGGCAACGACCTAGGCGACGAATAAAGGATCACGATTGGAAGCTTGGAACATGGAACTGCAAGTCGCTAGGCTTCGCAGGTTGTGATAGGATAATCTACGATGAATTACATCCCCGCAACTTCGATGTCGTATCGCTGCAAGCCAGCAAGCCGTGCACAATTGACGTAATATTTACGAAACTATAGTTAACGAGCATCCTATTCAACTACAATGTGGAAATCGACCAACAGGTAATTTTTAAAGAATTTTTGTAATCAATTCTGTTTTGACACGGTGCTTAACCCCTCCATAATAGGTCGTTTTACCCTAACATAAAACTGAACTGATTGATCAGATTCGGGAGCACACACTCCACGATGTATTGCTTTGAAAGCGGCACAAATGCTGGGGTATTGCCAATGGTATATAAACGGGAACGAGGCGATTTATCACAAACTGCTTCTTCTATCATTATAACTCTATTTATCGCAGAACAGTTATTTGACTTTGAAAAGTGAAATCGAAATTCCGTACACAATATAAAACCAATTTAATAAAAATTCCGCGGAAAATAATAAAATTTCGTTTCGTTTCGAAAAATTTCGAATTAAATGGACCCTGATTTCGTATCGTTTCGAAGTCTCGAAAGTAAATCTATATTTCGTTTCGTTTCGTTTCGAATCAACATAGACATTTTGAATTTCGTTTCGTTTCGTTAGGAAAAAGTGTGTTATCGCATACCCTTACTATTGATACACAATCGATTTTTTGGAGTGCTGTCAAAAATCGACTTTGAAAACATTCGGGGGAAATTGATCCCTCTCCAAGAACTTGCTTTGATTAAACGAGAAAGGTGCCCTCATATTTTTTAAATATTTTCCCTTCAAAATACGTGGAATTATCGAATCGCTGTGCGTATACATGAACGATTTTTGTCATTGAATTCGACAGCACATGCATTTTTAAAATTTGGGGAGACTTGATCCCCTTTCTATGAGATCCACGCAATACATAATTTTTCCTGCCAACCCTTCATCAAATCCGTCAAATCTACAAAAAAATAGAAACCTAAGAACAGATTTATATTTTTTTTGAATTTCAAGTGTCCCCATATTGAGGCAATAACTTCAAATCCAAATATCCTAAAACTTTGATGGAATGTTGACATTTTCATCAGTACAGATCAATAAGCATATTTATGGCTTGTTGCTGTGAAAAAATGAAAGACTTTGGTCATTGTTATGAAAAGTTATTCAAATTTTGCGTGGCCAATAAAAAAATTAAAGGTTAAAGGTTAAGGTTAAAACATACAAACCGCCCTGCAGAATAAATAAGGCTGTCAATGCAAAAAATAACTCACCACATAAAGGTCATTTGTCTAGGGGATATATACTAAAAAATACGTTAGAACAAAACTACTTTAGTTCTTGATAAAACAGGGGGTGATCAAGTCTCCTCGGGGATCAAGTCTACCCACCTTCCCCTACATGATTAGCAGCAGTGGATTTCTATGTAGTGATTAGATGATGAATTTCTAGTCAAATTATAAGGTTGGAACGCGGTCGAGATATAAATGTTTGAACGGGAATGGGGATTGCGATCCAAATAGTCCTTTTCTCAATTTTCAAATATCGAAAACAAACCTCATTAGTAGATTTTCTTAAATCAGAGAAGTGGTCAAAAAGGCCGGAGAAGTGTAAGGGAAAAGAAAATTTTTCGTTAACTTCTACAAAGGAAGATTGAAGGACTGTTAGTGTAGTGAAGAAGGATTGGCGTTATTGCAACCTACCAGCCGAAGCTGCGCTTCACATGAAAAAAGGGTGGACTACTTATTTACTTATTTTACGTAAACTTAACGTACAACTTTGCGTTTTTCAATGGATCTTACCAAAATTAGTATATTAAGAACTGAAGAGGCCAAGAAATATTACCAGGGAAATAGGGGGGATGACGCCTCCTGGACCCTGGTCAAGAACAAGAGGAAACCGAAGACGTCAAGGGTCGAAAAGAAGTCCCAGGCGAATGAGGGTAGCAAGAAGTCTAGGGTAGGCGCCAATCGCTCCAGGGGCGATGCCCTAGTCATCACGGCGGACGAGGCTAAGTACTCGGATGTTTTGAAGGCGATGAGGAGTGACGTCAAGCTCGGTGAACTCGGCTCCGACGTACGTCGAATAAGACGTACCCGGATGGGCGAGATGATCCTCGAGATGAAGCGGGGCGTCTCGCAAAAGGGCGCCGCCTACAAGAAGTTGGCGGAGGAAATTCTAGGCGAAACGGTGAAGGTGAGGGCACTCACGACGGAGGTGAATCTAAGGGTTAAAGACCTGGGCGAGATCACCGAAGTCGAAGAGCTCGTCACGGCACTGCGGCGACAGTGTGAAGTGGAGACGCCCACTGTAGCCGTTCGGTTACGGAAAGGTCCGGCAGGGAAGCAGGTAGCATTGGTTCGGCTATCTGCAGCAGATGCCTCCTCCTGGAACCGAGGCACAAGCAATGGGACTGCAAAGGCCCTGACAGAAGCAAGCTCTGTCAACGCTGCGGATTGAGGATAATGCATAATGCATAAAGCACAATGCTGCACGAACCCTCCCAATTGTTTGATTTGTTCCAGCAAAGCTGTGAACAGCAAGCACCCCATAGGGGGTTCGAAGTGCCCGGCGTTTAAGCATGCTGCAAAATCACAGTGCAGGTAACGCAGCTGGCTTGCTCGGCCTCGCCCGAGTGTTTGGTGTGCGCAGGTTTAGAGGAAACGGCGGAGCACGTGTTGTTCGTGTGCCCACGTTTTCGCGCAATGCGTGACCACATGCTTGCCACATGTGGTCTGGACACTACCCCGGGCAACCTAGTTTGTAGGATGTGTAAAGATGAAGTTGGCTGGAACGCCGTTTTTATCGGCTATCGTCCAAATCGTCTCGGAACTACACAGAAGGTGGCGCGTGGATTCAAGGATGGCTAGTTCAGGCGCAAACAAGAGGTGGTCCAAGGGTTCGTAGTCGGCTTCATGGGTCATACTGGTGGTCATGCCCTGTGGTCGAACTCGATCCTTTTATCGAACAATTGGCCGCACGAAGAACAACATGGTATCGTCGCTTTCGCGGCGTCGGTCAACCGGGCGGGTTCCGAGCCCGAAGACGGAAAGGGGTCCTCGTCAAGGCTGGGGTAGGCGTAGGCACCGCGTCGGCAAGTCCCTCTGTGTGTTGGCGAACAGACCCTATCGCAGAGAGGTCAATTTGGGGCGCACGCGGCATCATCATTCTTGATACCAGTCGTGCAGAGGGAAGCAGGCGCGACCCTTCCCACCTTTCGAGGACATAGGGCGTGGTAAGACCACCTGGAAAGCCGGCAATGCGCTGGCACGATACCATGGTGTTCTTCTAATTCGATGTTCGATGCTGCAAGGACACGTAGCTAACCTCGAGGGTGCGTTGTGCACTGGCCCCCCTTTGAAGCATTACTTTCTGGTTGTACCGAAGGGACGATGGGCTTGGCGGCAATGAAAACGGTTTAGCGGGTCGGGGATTTAGTCCTGCCTCCTCGTTTGCTGTTGGAGGTGGTCCCTAACCCCGCGCTTCCTGGACAACCCAGGATGTCTGTTGAGCAGATTCCTCCTCCCCTTAGGAAAAAAAGAAGAAAAAAAAAAACATTTCATTCATTAATCATAATTGGTAATCATTGTCAAAAATTAATTTAATCGTTATTCGCTCTGATTTGAATGGTCATTGCTCAACACAAACACCTTCTTAGTCATAGCGGATCTGATATGTACCTTGATCCTAACTCAAGATCATTTCGAAAGACCTGGAGTGTGAGAACTTTCGAGCGATCACCATCCTTAATACCGCCTACAAAGTGATATACCAGATCTTCTTCCGACGTCTGTCACCGTCAGTGAATGAGTTCGTGGGAAGTTATCAAGCCGGCTTCGTTGACGGCCGCTTGACAACGGACCAGATCTTTACTGTAAGGCAAATCCTTCAATGAATACCAGGTCCCAACGCACCATCTGTTCATTGATTTCAAGGCGGCATACGACAGTATAGACCGCGTAGAGCTATGGCAAATAATGGACGAGAACAGCTTCTCTGGGAAGCTTACCAGACTGATCAAAGCAACGGTGGATGTTGTGCAAAACTTTGAGAAGATTTCGGCGAACACTCCAGTTCGTTCGAATCGCGCCGGGGACTAAGACAAGGTGATGGACTTTCGTGCCTGTTGTTCAACATTGTGCTAGAAGGTGTCATGCGGAGAGCCGGGTGTAACTGTAATAGCCGGGTACGATTTTCAACAGATCCAGTCAATTTATTTGTTTCGCGGATGACATGGACATTGTCAGTGTACCAATATTGTATTCTAATTTCGATGACGTCTGCCGAACAATGAATGCCTCAAAGCCACACAGGGGATATGGAGGCGTTATTCATGTTTCTATTTTCACTTTCTTTCTTGTTTACAATAATAGATATAGTAAAAAATGTCTTAAAACTAGGGCGTGAAAAATATGGGTTGAAAATGGGGTGATGAGATCAAGACGTGGTAAAATTGGGTCATGTATAGCTCAATGGATGTATGTATTTCCAAAAACTAAGTGAAGAAAGCTATTATAAATACTTAATCTTGCGGATTAATGAGAACGAACTTATTTTTCAACAATAGATACATCATTCTTAAGAACGTGATAAACGATGTCGCTACAAATATTTCAGCATTTCGATACACCCATTGATTTTATTCATCTGAACCACTCGGATTTTTTTTCATCGTTTCAGCATCCTCGGAGCAAACAGCTCTCGCAAGTCACAAGAGCCAACCACTCATAATGTCAATTTGCCAAGAGTGAGGATCTCCTTTCATCCCATTGGCTTGGCATAATTTTTCATCAATCACCGATACTGCGGCTGGCTGGCTGACTGGTTGGTGCTTGTTGAAACGACGACCCTACCTCTATGATGGCGGTTGAAATAAGACGAAAAAGCTCATAATTCGCTGCAGCAGCAGAAAATTGTATTCATTGGTCGGATCCATCTCGCATTGAGTGTGTCTTCTTCGTGGCACATCGTCGGGCACCATCCTCGCCGCCAGCCAGCAGCGTCGGCAAGTCCGGTAATGAGCCACTCGAGAGCTCCACTCCTGCTATTATGGCAGTTAGCATTAGCAAAATGAAAGAAACCATCAAGGGAATATGGGAAGTGCGTGGCGCGCCGGGGAAAGATCACTTAAAAAGTACCATTCAGAAGCACTTGCCAATTGAATCCTTTACCGCCAAGGGTATAGCATCGTAGTTAGTTAGGGTTAGGGTATTCCTCTCCAACTAACTAACTAACACTACCAGATGTTTTTATATGATTCTGGGATGTGATTGAGACTACTTTAAACTACCATAACGATGATTTTGGGCTTACTAATAAATATTTGTGGAACAAACAGTCCCTCCTGGATCACCCTATACAGTAGACCTTTATTACTGGCCCAGTGATATAGAGGAGACGAGATTTTCAAAAACCTATCATTGACAAACGGTCGGTTGGCTTCATGTTCCAACCAAACAACTAACCAACAACGCTCGAAGGTGGATTCAATGGGAACGGGTGATCATCAGTCCCGTAGCACCACAGCGGCATCCTGGCACTCAAAAGGTCAAAGAGATGGAAATGGATGGCGCTCTTCTGGGGAAAAAAAGTAGGTACCGTGCGGCCAGCTACTGCACGGGTTATTCTCGTTCGGCTTCCTTGATTATCTGCTCTTCCTCGAAAGAGTGGCGCTGTGTCATCAACTTTCAGCGTTGTCGTTATGTTCCAATAGAGGGGTGGCTTGTAAGTAACGGGTGGAAGGTATCCTTGAGAATATATCTCTCCCTTTGCTACACAGTTTCACTTCCGAAGCATGGACTTCTCTCAAGATGATTTTAATGGAACAAAATCTGCATTCACAGCAAAATTGAGCTTCCTGATAGCGAAGATTGCAGCGATTATGACGTCGGTAAGCTGGCTCATTGGATAATGTGCTTGAGATTGATGGCACGCTAGAAGCAAGTAGCTATGGTGGATTGGCCCAGGAACCGTAGAGTTTATAAATAGTAAAGGTAGTGCACTTGAAAGAATAACGTCTTTCCTTAATTCAGGAATTGAGAAAAAGTCTAATGTCCACGAATTTCAATATAAATCAATCAATAAATAAAAACTTAAAGCTATTGTAAATGGAATGGTAATGGTTTTGTGACCCCTCTTCCTCGTGCTGCGTAATTAATAGGCGGCATCTAAATCTCCGCTTCTGTAGTTGAGTCTGATGGATGTTCGCATAAACAAATAGTCCATCGAATTAGCCACCGAAGGACACGGACAAGCAACGTGAATCCGCCCACGTCAAACCTATCAATAACTGATATCGCCACTCCGCCCGTATAATGATCTATGTGGCTCAGCTCAGTCGAGCATCTGAAGCGAAAACAACAACAAGCTCTGCCTTATATGCACTCACACGTTCTGTCTGGGACGGTCCGCTGAGTTTCGGATTCACATCGGCCGGCACGCGTGCCTTGGCTATACAAATGCGCCCGGCCTACTGCCTGGCACCACAAGTTCAATGGAGTGATAAATTCCATGCTGCACCCCGAGCCGCATCGCCCCTTCCAAGAAAGCCGGGAAAATACTTCACCGGCAGAATAAACTACCAACCCAGTGGCCCACAAATTCACCCCGAGAATCGTTTCGACTTACACAAATTATTGCCTCCACTGTCAGCTGTCGTTAGCCGGAGCCATAAATTTAGCAATGTCCTAACGGTGGTCGCCGTCCCACCGGTTGTCCGCCTCCCAGAACTGGCACCGAAACTTGGAACTAGTCTCAGCAGCCGCACCTCTGTCTGTCGACTTCGGATGTCGCGGATGCTGTGCGATGGATGGGAAAGGAGTGGTTCGTCCCACCCAGCGTCTCCACCCTTCTTGCTTGGCTTCCACCGCGGCGAATTCAAATACTGCAGTTGGGGTTTCCGATGGCTGTATGTAATTAGAGCTGGAAGCAGAAAGAAAAACAGACGAGTACACAATTAGTGAAATATACGGCTTGGAAAGCGGAAACGAACGAACGAGTGGAAGGGGTCGCAAAAGTGAACGGATTCGGCCCAGTTCAAGAGTTTCGAACGGCTCCCCGAACGAGGCCCATCGAGTGTGAGACGGTTGTTTTCCAATGTTCATGAGAGCTTGTTTTCCTCAACTTTGTCGACGAGCTGTTGTTTTAATCCCAGCCGGGGTGTGATTGGCGGGACTGTTGTTGACGTTGTCGGTGAAAAGTAGAAAGTTAATAACGTTGATTGGTATCAGCGTCAGCAGACGAAAGAAGAATGAGTTTTGCATATTGAGATTGGTGGCGTTGTGCCTCTTCTGGGACTCCACCGGAGAAAGTTTTTTTTTGTATTTGGATGATGTATTTGTGGAAGAAGAAACTCAGTCAGGTGGTTGAGGAATTGTTTGTAGTTTTGCTCAATAAATAAAACTTAATATCGTTTTGAATGTAAATGCAAATGTTGCCTTAATTGAAATTACGTTTCACATTGATTTAATTAAAAGAATGTATATATATATATTATTATTTTATTGCTTAAAAAGCATGACTACTTCTATTCGATAACAATAAAATTAGTAAGTGTCTCATATGTTTTATTTCCAGATAAATTCGACCAGTAATTATTCCTTAAAGTACGAAATACAACGAATACAATGGGACACACAATTGAGGGGTCAAACGCAAGGGTGTAAGTGACAAAAGTTAGTTTTGAGAAAAATGGGGGCAAATTTTTTCAATATTTTTTCGCTTCATACAAATTGTATGGAAGTCCAAAAAATTACAAACTTTCTGTGAATTTTCACATTTTCTATAACCATTGTACAAACTATATCCGCAAAGCTCGAGAACCAAAGCATTTTTTGCTGTACTCAACTCAATTTTGACCAAAATGTCACTTACACCCCTCTGCTTCTAACCCCCTCAATTAATATTGTCTGATAATAGAGCCTGATTTATTTCTCATCCGACTGTTCTTTAGTTTATTCAAGAGGTCCAACGAGTAGCGCAGATAAAATTTCCGGGTGACTCAAGTGAATTTGGTGTTTTGGGCTTTTTCAAGTTTCAAGAAAATCTAGACTCCGAGAATCGCCACAATATGAATGCTTTTGGTGAGCTATATTAGTCTTGTTAACATTGTGCTTTATTTCAATTAGGTTTTGACCACTTTTAAGTGATTTTATATGTACATTCAGATATGGATAGATCTTCTTCTTCTTCTTATTGCATCCCCACACTGCACACTGGGGATTTTCAAAAGCAAAAGGCTCGAAATTGAATTACTCCAGTTGACGCTGTAAAATTTCCAGAAAGTATATGTTTCCTGAAGGGAAAAAGTGCGATGAATTGATTGCGCGAGGTTTCATGCTGGTCAGACCACTTCAAAGTTCCTATTTTTCCCAAATTTCCCCAAAAATCACAATATGTTTACTATGCCTCGAACTGACGCTGATATTTTTTCAATAATTATAGGTTTCCTGAAGGAGAAAAGTGTGATAAAACAATTGCGAGGGGTTTCGTGCTGGTCAGACCACTTTGAAGTGCCCATTTTGCCCCAATTACCCTGAAATCAAAATATTTCTGCTGTGCATCGAACTAACGCTGATGTTTCTTCAATAATTATGAGTCTCCTGGGGGCAAATGTGTGATAAATCGATTGCGAGGGGTTTTATGCTGGTCAGATCACTTTCAAGTGCCCATTTTGCCCCAATTTTCCTGAAATCACAATATTTCTGCTACGCCTCGAACTGACGCTTATACTTTTTCAATGATTATAAGTTTCCTGAAGGGAAAAAGTGTGAATAACCGATTGCGAGGGGTTTCGTGCTGGTCAGACCACTTTGAAATGCCCATTTTGCCCCAATTCCCCTAAAAACACAATATTAATGTTGTGCATCGAACTGACGCTGATGTTTCTTCAATAAATATATGTTTTCTGAAGGGAAAAAGGCATTGAATCTATTGCGCGGTGTTTCGTGCTGGTCAGGCCACTTTAAAGTGCCCATTTTGCCACAATTCACCTGAAATGACAATATTTCTTCTGTGCATCGAACTAACGCTGATATTTCTTCAATAATTTTGTATTTCCTGAAGGGAAAAAGTGCGATTGCGATTGCGGGGGGTATCGTGCTGGTCTGACCTCTTTAAAGTGCCCATTTTGCCCAAAATTCCCCTAAAATCAATGCTTTTGCTATGCCTCGAACTGACGCTGATATTTCTACAATAAACATATGTGTCCTGAAGGGAAAAAGTGCGAATATTCGATTGAGTGAGGTTTCGTGCTGGTCTTCTTCAAAGGATGCATTTTCCCGGCATATGGAAAAGGAAGATATGAATCCCTTTTTTTTAAATGCTTCTAAAGTAATTTTTTTAACTAGAATTGGTCGGGTTTCAGCCAAACCACACCAAGCGGCTTTTTGACTGACTTGTGATATTTTGCTCTGATATTTTGCTTTGATATTTTTATGTCAAATCATGCGTACATTTAATTGAATCTGTTGAACGAAAACTTTGGCGAAAAGATTAGAAATTTTTCATTGGCGCTTGGTGTGATTTGGCAGAACCCCGAGTAATTAATGTTAATCACTTTGATTCCTTCTTTCGGTTGATGTATTTTCTTGGTTTATGACAAGGGAAGATAATAATAAGAAAATATAAGATATATTTGATTCATTCTTTAAATTCGTGTACACCCAGGTTTTTTTTTACGAGGGGGATACGTACCTCGCAAAAAAAAACCGTGTAAAAAAAAACGCGTTAATTCGAAAATCCGTGTAAAAAATACCATCGAAAAATTTTCTTTCGAAAAAGTCCTTTTTATTGAAAAATTTATTGATAAGTGAAAAGTTTATCAGTCTATTTGATTGACAAAACCTAAGAAACTGGGTATTGCCGGAACGGGCTCGATGAGCGGAAGCCGGAAATTGGTGTTTGGCGTTATTTTGAAATTTAAGATGGCTGACTTCCAGTTAGACCTGTGATTTTCTTGTCGCCGCGTCGGCGTGCCGCTGTATGTGAATTTAGCACGCCACCGAAAATTTTCTACCATATCGATGGATATTGAAGAACTGTTAAAGAAGGAGGTTGAAGGGTGTTGTACAATTTTGAAGAGGATTTTTACTGTTAAGTTCAGTTTTATCTAGCAGCATGAAGATTATTTAATTACTTACTTATGAATCCTGTACGCCTCCGGTGGAGCAAAGGGCCGACTTGAAAGATCTCCATCCTGAGCGACGACCAGCTATCGCTTTTACCTGTAGCCAGGTTAGATTAAGGTCGACTTCTTCTATGAGCCGTCATGAGCCTCTGGGTTTGCCTCTGCTGCGATGTCCCGCTGCGTTCCAGTCTAATGCTAGTTTGCATATTTCGTTTCCACTCCTTCGTGAAGTGTGGCCAATCCAGCCCCACTTCCGATCCCGAGTTTCCATTACTATCGGCCTCGGCCTTACTATCGGACAATGGAGCTCATTGTTTGAGATCCAGTTGTGAGGCCACCAGGCACAAATTATGTACCGTAGGCATCTGTTGATGAACAACCGTATAACAGTACAGATTTCACGTTAGAGTTGAAAATTCGGTTTTTGATGCGTTATATCTGCCTGTTCTTCCAGATATTACTTAAACTCGCAAAGGCAGCCCTTGCTTTCTTGATCCGTGCGCCTATGTTGATCTTGGTACCGCCGTCTGACGCCACATGGCTTCCAAAATATTCGAACTTTTCAACATTCTCCACTGATTGTCCAACTACTGTAAAACTGGAAGAGGTTGCCGTGTTTACGTCCTACGATTTGGTTTTGTTGACGTTGATGACTAAACCTGCGGAAGACGAGTCGTTGAGCTTACTCTGCATATCAGAGCACCGTTGAGCGAGAAGTTCAACGTCATCAGCCTATTCGATGTCGTTTAGATTCTCCATGGTTAAAGGCTGCCATAGGTTTGGCACCTACCAGATTAACGTCGATTACAATAAGGAACAGTAACGGTGATGGAATACACCCTTGTCTCACACCAGCTACGACCCGGATAGAGCCACACACGACCCCATTGTGCAGTACTCTGCACAAGAAGACCTCGTACTATGCCTCGATGAGGCCGATAATTTTCTCAGGAACCCCCTTGCGTCTCAGGGTCCCCACATATTCTCAAGAATACCAAGTAAAGGGACTCTTGGAATTCGTTGACCTGCTCCAGAATGATACGGAGCGTGACAATAAGGTCCCCACAGGATCTTCCGGCACGGAACCCGGTCTGCTGCCGCCTGAAAGTCGCATCGATCTTTTCCTGAATCCGGGCTAGGATAACTTTGCATAGAACTTTGAAGACGGTACACAGCAACATCATGTCTGATAACTGACGAGTACACAGTCAGGTCATCCTTTTTGGGCACCTTCACTAAGATACTTTGCAACCAGTCGACCGGGAAGGTTGAGGTGTCCTATATTACGAAATAAACGATGCAGAAGATGAGCAGATGTCATGGCAGATGTTTGAATCTCTAGCAGTGATGGCGCTTCGGTGTTGACGCGCGTTACACGTCGCATCCTGGACAGATCATGCTGAGGTGGTGGTGGCCTGGTTGGCACTTGAAAAAGGGTCGACCAATAACTGACCATTCGCGTCTTTCACAGGCATCGCTGCATTCATCTTCGCCCCGATTAAGCGTTGTGAGATATCGTAGAGGAGGCGAATGTCCCTGGTTGCTGTGGCTCTCTCTCCCCTTCGTCGGCAAGCGAGTCCGCCCACGCACGCTTGTCCCGTCGACAAGCATAATTAAGTAAAATTTTATTTTTATTAGAAGCTTGCATTCTTGGCGTTTTTTTTAATTTTTAGTTTTTTGTAGTAAGGAGGGTTTTCAGTAGGAATCATCGGAGGAATTTCTGGAAGGAATTCTTGAAGAGTGTCTGGAGAACCTTCCAGAGGATTTCCTGGAGGTACTTCGGATGAATCTCCTGTGGAGCTTTCGAGAAAAATCTTTGAGGAACTTCCGCATGAATTTTTGGAGGAATTTCTGAAAAAACGCCGGAGTCTTTTGAGGAGATGTTGGAGGATTTTTTTTATTCATATATTTATTTAGCAGGCACTTTGTGTTCTTAAGCGCTACTGAACCGTGATCTACTAAAGTGTTCTGCTGTACAGAATCTATGGATACCCGTAGTTCGATATTGTTGTCATTGCCGATATCATCGTGAGTCCTTGTGTCCATTTGTCCATAAAAGGTGAATCCAATGATCGTTGCTTTGTTCGGTTGCCATTTTTCGAAGTACATTGGAGGAATGCCTTCGAAATCAGTTTTATCAGCTGTTGTCAGGCAGACGTGCCCGTGAGGCGTGACCTCCAACGCCACCGTTGGGACTGCGCTGCCGGTGACTGACGAGGGTTTGGTGAAAGGGATGGGAATCTAGCTCATGTTCATTCGCTTATAAGGCGAACGTATAGCCAACTACGCTACGGGACCACATGCCGGAAGAATTCCTTTGAGGATCTTCCGGAGGAACTCCTTTGAGGAACTTCCGGCGGAATGCTTTTGAGGAACTTCCAGGGGAATTCCTCTAAGGAACTTCTGGAGGAGTTCCTGAAGGAACTTCCAGAAAAATTCCTTTGTAGAACTTCAGGAGGAATTCCTTCCAGCAACTTCCGAAGAAATTTCTTCGAGAAACATCTGGAGGAATTTCTCGCTTAACTTTTCAAAAGTAGTAGTAGTCGCTTGGTTTAAGGAAAGGCAAGCATTTGCCCAGCAGAAGGCAAGAGAGAATACGATTTTCGCCTTTCTCGCGCAACACTCCAATATCGAACTTTTTATAGAAGGCTCAGAGACCCATAGTGTTGTATACCAATCGACTCAGCTCGACAAACTGAGTAAATGTCAATATGCTTATAGATTTCAGGGGAATTGGGGCAAAATGGGCACTTTAAAGAGGTCTGACCAACACGAAACCCTTCGCAATCGATTTATCGTACTTTCTCCCTTCAGAAAATGTATAATTATTGATGAAATATCAACGCTAGTTTGAGGCATAGTAGAAATATTGTGATTTCAGGGGAATTGGGGCAAAATGGACACTTCAAAGTGGCCTAACCAGCATGAAACCCCTCTTAATCGATTTATCATACTTTTTCCGTTCAGGAAACACATACTTTCTGGAAATTTTGTAGCGTCCGCTGGAATAATTGAATTTTGAGCCTTTTGCTAAGGGAATCAATTTTTCTTGGATATGCTTGCGAAACAAGCGACAAAAGAGAATCAACGACAAAGCTGTGTTTAATGATAATAATGACAAAGATCCGATTTTTTTTGCCAGAAACAAAAAGGAAGACAATTTTGTTGTTAATTTTTCTTACCGTTATTTTCCATTATCTTTACAGCAAATTTAGATTTTATGCTATCGTAGTTTCTGCCATTATGGAAATATTCGAGAATCTAACTCTGATTACGAAAAAAGTATCGTATTTTCGGAAATATCAGAGTATGCAATGGAAATGATCCTTGTCATATTGTGTTCGGGTTCTGATAAAGGCTTGTTGCGGAATGCGTTTGTCAGTACACCAGATTCTGTTTTTACACGGATTTTTTTTACACGGCCGTGTAAAAAAAATCCCATACAAATTTTTTGCAAAGTTGTTCCATTTTGTATGATTCGTTAAGAAATCATAAAACTTTTTTACACGGATTTTCAAATTTTGCGCTGAAAACTTTTTTTTACACGGAACGCATCCCCCGTGTAAAAAAAAGAATCGGTGTAACAAAATCTGTTGATGACAAAGAGTTTATTGTTAGGCTTTGCTCGAATATTGATTCCCTGCTTTTGCTTTTGAAAATCCCCAGTGTGCACTGGAACAGAGTCGCTTCGCAGCGTAGTGTTCATTAAGCACTTCTACAGTTATTAACTGCGAGGTTTTTAAACCAGGTTACCATTTTTGCATTCGTATATCATGAGGCTAACACGATAATACTTTATGCCATCAAACAATATCATCAAAATACCCACAAAAACGCCTAAAAAGTGGTCCAAGTCTCATTCAATAGGTTCATATTTGTGCCTTTATTACAATAATAAATATTTACAACTGACTTGCGTATGTTATTCTATGGCTTGAAACCGTTTTTTCAAGGGTGATACCTCTTGTTTGGAATCTTACAATAATTTATCCGCAGACTACAGATTCTTTGTTTAAAGGTGAGAACATTCTGAGCATGAGCAAAACCTTGGGTAATAACTAAAAAGTATTGTATTCAGATCAAAGTTTGTGTTATATCAACTTTTCATTATTTGAGTGTGATAAAAAGTAGTAGATGCATAAGTATTAGACTGCTAATGTCCTTCCTGTTCGCGTGACTAACATCTAGGTTACTTTGATCTGGCAGCCAAAGTACCGTTACTACAAGTGTCAAACCAATGTTGGTAATGAAACAAAACATTGCACTACAACATTATGCATAACATACCGACAAGTTAGGCTTGTGTAAGCATATTTTGGCAAAATACTTTAAGCGACTACAGCGCCACTAGAATTCTAGTACTTATGCTTCAACTTAAAAAGTATTCGATCATCAGAAGTAAAAATAAAACGTAGAGTACGGAAGAGATTGATGGAAAGATACAGCTAAAAGAGTTTTTTTAAGTAGTGCTTTCGTATTAATCCTGATACAGCAGTTGCCACCCGCTCGAGGGGGTGGTGATGTTCAAGAGTCAGACTTTTCATCCCCTCAACGAGCAAAACAGGCATAGAGGAAGAACGGTCAATATGCGCCCCCTAAGCAAATCTTCGAATTCAACGATGATAACAATCGTAAGTATGTACTTCCAATATGTTAACAACTAAATTAACTTACCATCTCTAACACGGAATAAAAATTTGGACGAAAAACCAGTTATATTCCGGGAAACTGATTTTATTTTGAAGCGCTGCATTTTCGTGCAAATTCAAAACATGCGGGTTGAAACGCGCCAGCCTAAAAATGTAAACAAACAGCTGTGAACTGACAGAAAAACCAGATATCAATTTATGAAAAGTCCTATTCTCGTTTAGTCGTTTCCACTGCAATTGTCAAATCCACGCAGAAACGGTTGCGCGTGGCGCAGCCTGTCCTTTTGATGAAAAAAAGAAAAACGAATGTCAACAAGGATAGTGAAATTATTTCGATCTTTAAAAAGTGAGTTTTCTGATTTGTTCTTTTATTAAATACATGTCAAATATACATCGTTCCGCGAGAAATTGAAAAATCTTTCAAATGGTAGCAAAATTACCAGACAGATCAGCACCATAATGTCGATAAAGACAAATAAGACAAATGTCATGAAGTGTGTCGTTCCAAATTGTATCGCTACAGAGAAGTTGTTCCGTGTTCCTAATGCAGGAAATTCTATGTTTAAAAGGTGGACAAAAGTTGTCGACGTGCTGGGCCTCGGAGATGAGCGAATTTGCCACAGGCACTTCCCGTTGGATGCTTTTATTGAGAGTAAGTATTCAAATAACTTTTGTTTTCTTGCAATCACTGATGTTACAAATTTCTAATATACAGATAGCCGAACAAAGCTCAAGTCAACTGCACTCCTGTCCCTTCGACTTCCTGATGGCAACAAGAAAGCTTATTTAAAAAGAGGATGTTGCATTAAAGGATGCTCCACCAGGAAACTATCTCTATTAGAAGGATTTCCTTCTCACAAGTGTGTATCCCATGCCAGATGGCTTCAAATTCTTGGAATATCGAACGAGGACGTACAAAAGAGTCTGCGGCGTATTTGTCGGAAGCACTTCACAAAAAGATTTTGTAACAGGTAAATTGCTTGAAACTAACTATCTTCTCGCTCTGGAGAATTATCTCTTGATTATCAACTTTATAAATTTACTTTGAATAGTTTTTGGGCTATTTTTGTGATAAATGGAAAACCTAAATCAATTCACCTAGCGGTGGTAAAGCCTTTTTCGTGAATTATGAAATGCATTGAGATTAAAAGGTCAAAAAGCACTTTAGAGAGATCCGTTAATTTACATTTGGTTGCAGTAATTTATATGCATTGCCGGTATTATTAAACATTTATCTTCATTTTTTTTTTAATTCTATTCTACTTTTAGTACGGACCCGTTACCTGAAACCCAACGTTATTCCTAGTAGGAACCTAGTTCGGCCATTACAAGGTACTCATGCTTCGACACAATTTTGGTTGCATGATCACACTTATTGCAAGGATGGCAGTAAGCCAAGGAGTAATCGCAGTTGTTTCGTGGTTGGCTGCACAGCAAAGAGCAGCAAAGGTATAATCCTTCACAGCTTTCCGACAAATAAGAGGATGGCGAACGTATGGTTAACTGCAGTGAAAACTTCCGGAAAGGTGACAAAAAGCGCAAAAGTCTGCAGTCAGCATTTCCATGATAGCGATTATCGAACAGGTGAGGTTCAATTTTTTATTATACTTTATACTGTACCTACCTGTATGCATGAATGCCCATTTCAAAAGAGCGAAACTGCTTGAAACTGATGAAAGCAGCGAATTCTCTTCCTTCATTGCATGGCGCTGGATTGCGTTGGTGGGTTCAAATAAGCCCACCAGCGACGGGAGAAGCTTTTGTTTACAAAAGCAGTTTCGCTCTTTTAAATATATGTATATATGTATATATCAGAGGGGGGGGGGTCAAAAAATCGATTTTGCTTCACAGCGCTCATCTTATTCTGTTTCATGCTCTAAGTGTCCCCCAAAAGATTTGAGCTGATTTGGACGAAAATTGTTTTAGCACAAGCCGTTTTAAGTTTGCATGGAAATTAGTATGTGGAAATTTAATTTCAGGTTTTTTTACGCGGATGGAATGCATTAATTTCTTGGTTAACCTGAATTTTCACAGCTTTTAAAATACGCCCTGAATTTTCTTTTGATTTTTGTGAAATTTTCGTGGGGTTAACTCATTGTTTCATTGACGCTGAGGGTCTTAAACGACTAAAACCAAACCGTGTAAAAAAAACCTGGGTGTATACAGAATTAAGCGCTTCCCCATTAAGAGCAGATAAAAAAAACTATGTTGCTAAAAAAACACACGATTTTTATACAAGTTGTGCAACTTTAGTAATGATCAATAACACTAGGATACATTCGCTGAAAAAAACTTACGCAGATACATTCGTGCCGAAAAACGTTGTACTTAACTAAATTTTCAAATGGCTACACACTTAGCTCATTTCACAGTATTCGGTAAATTTTACCGAAATCTCAACACCAGAACTGTTCTGAACCAGAACGGATTTTAAAAATCAAATTTTTGAGAAATATTGGTATACTTAACATATGTTCGGGGTTCTGCCAAAACGCATCAAGCGGCTTTTTAACTGATTTGTAATATTTTATTCTTAAAAAGGAAATTGAAAATCATTTCATATCGATTCAAATGAACGTTTGTAGAAGGATATCCTTAGTTATGAGATTGAGAGACATCCAATACCATTTGTGATCGATTACATCTGCTAAACGAAATCTTGGCCAGAAAAATTGATGATTTTTTGTTGGTGCTTGGTGCGATGTGACTGAACCCCCGTGGCCACCTGAAACACCTGGAACATAGGAAATTTTTTGGATTCAAGTACATTATACACATTTTATCAAGATAAAATTGTTGTTTTTGCTTACAACTTGGCTTATAGCTGCAAATTAGGCAATAAACTGTTGATTTGCCTTGATATTTCACCGTTTCCACCTTGGTGCCGACAACCGAAACTAGTACCCTTTTAGAAAAGTGAAAATGATAGTTCAACTGCCATCGCTACGATGGCATTCAATATTAAATTACAAATGCTTTGTAAATACATAATGCACTTACCTATCCGATCGTTATACTTCGATTTATAACACTTGGCAAACGACCAAAAAAAAAACTTTGGAGTGCGTTTTCACTTGATAAAAAAATGTTTTCTCTGTAAAGTGAAACAAAGGCTTCTAAGTGATGCGGAAATGAGCATAACAATATCGTGCTTATATAGCACACGTCAAAGTTACGAAGGGTTGCCAACTACCGACTAGTGCAGGCAACCGACCACCTGCCCCTAATTATATAATAAGTTACAGGATTTCTCAAAGATTTCCTGAATCATTCATATAGGAACTTCCGGAGGAATTCCTGAAGAATTTTTGAAGGAATTACCGGAAGAATTCATGGAGGAATTCCTGGAGGATGTTCCGGAGGAACTTCCTGAGGAACTCCTGGAAGAATTCTTCAGGAAGTTAAAGGATTCCTCGAAGATTTCCTGAATCATTCATATAGGAACTTTCGCAGGAATTTCTGGAGAATTTTTGAAGGATTTACCGGAAGAACTCCTGGAGGATGTTCCGGAGGAACTTCCTGAGGAATTCCTGGAGAAACTTCCGCAGGAATTTCTGGAGAAATTTCCAGATGAATTCCTGAAGGAACTCCTGAAGGATCGGAGGATTTGCCGGGGGAACTTCCGGAGGAATTCCTGGAGAAATTCCCGGAGGAATTCCTGAAAGAACTCTCGGAGGAATTCCTGGAGAAACTTACGAGGAAATTCCTAGAGGATATTCTGGGGGAATTCCTGGAGGATCTTCCGGGAGGAATTCCTGGGGGAACTGGCCGGGAAATTCCTAGAGGAACTTCCGGGGGAATTCCTGAGGGAACTTTCAAGGGAATTACCGGAGGAACTTCTGGGGGAATTCCTAGAGCATCTTCCGGGGGAATTACTAGAGGAACTTCCAGAAGAATTCCTGGAGCAACTTCCGGAGGAATTCTTGGAGGAACTTCCGGAATGATTCCTGGAGGGACTTCCAGAGGGACTTCTTGGAGGAACTTCCGAAGGAAATTCCTGGGGAAACTTTCAAGGAAATTATCGGAGGAACTTCTGGGGAATTCCTGGAAGATTTTTCAGGAGAATTCCTAGAGGATCTTCCGGGGAATAACTAGAGGAACTTCCGGAGGAATGCCTTGAGAAACTTCCTAAAGAATTCCTGGAGGGACTTCGGAGAGATTCCTGGAGGAACTTCCAGAGGGAATTCCTGGAGGGACTTCTGGAGGAATTCCTGAAGGACTTCGAGGAATTCCTGAAGGGACTTCCTAAGGAATTCCAGGAGAGACTTCCGGAGGAATTCCTGGAGGAACTTGCGGGGAAATTCCTAAATAAACTTCCGGGTGAATTCCTGGGGGAACTTTCAAGGGAATAACCGGAGGAACTTCTGGGGAAAACGAAATAACTCTTATGGCGACTGTGGAAAACTTAATTGAAAATCAAGTCGTTTTCGGCCGTTGCAGTCTTGTTAAGCAGCAAAAACAAGTTTACTTCCGCATCCGACGGTTTCGGTAATTTATGGGGGAATTCCGGAGGAATTCCTGGAAAGACTTCCAGAGGGAGTTCCTGGAGCGACTTCCAGAGGAATTTCTGGAGAAACTTGCGGGTTAATTCCTTGAGGATCTTCCGGGGGAATTACTAGAGAAACTTCTGAAGGAATTCCTGGAGGGACTGGAGTGATTCCTGGAGGGACTTCCAGAGGGGACTCCTAGAGGGACTTCCGGAGGAATTCCAGGAGGAACTTTCGGGGGAATTCCTGGAGGAACTTTCGGGGGAATTACCGGAGGATTTTCTGGGGGAGTTCTTGGAGGAACGTGGGGGGAAGTTCCTAGACGAACTTCCGGGGGAATTCCTAGAGGAACTTTCGGGGGAATTCCTGGAGGAACTTTCGGGGGAATTACCGGAGGATTTTCTGGGGGAATTCTTGGAGGAACGTGGGGGGAAATTCCTAGACGAACTTCCGGGGGGAATTCCTGGAGGAACTTCCGGGGGATTTACCGGAGGAACTTCTGGGGGAATTCCTGGAGGATGTTCCGGAGGAATTCCTGTAGGGACTTCCGGAGGAATTACCGGAAGTACTCATGGAAGAACTTCCTAAGGAACTCATGGAAGAACTTCCGAAGGAACTCCTGGAGAATCTGCCGGAGTAATTCCTGGAGAAACTAACGGAGGAATTCTTGGAGGAACATGCGGAAGAATTCCTGATGGGACTTTCGGAGCGATTCCTGGGGCAGCTTTTAGAGTACTTCCTGGTGGAATTTACGGAGGAATTTGTGGAAGAATTTCGGAAAATTTCTATTGCTTGAAATAAGCTTAATTATAAATTAGAAATAATTATTGAAACCAATCAATATGATGTGGTTTTAGTTGAGTAAAAGCACCTTTTATCTCTATAGGTTTTTTTTCAGCTGAGCTTAATGGAAAAGCGCTATAATCTGTCCATGCAAACTTAAAACGGCTTGTGCTAAATTAGTTTGTATCCAAATCAGCTCAAATTTTCGGAAGACACTCAGGACATGAGACAGAATCAGAAGAGTGATGTGGGGCAAAGTCTATTTTTGGAACCACCCTAATCTACATATATATGCCACTTATATGCCTTGATACGGAGTTAGTACCAACGATTTTCAGAACAAATGAAAACTAGATTGTTAAATTAGTTTATTTAAACTTATTTTCAGGTACCAAACTTCTTACCAAAAATGCTGTTCCTTCTATGAATCTTCCTACCACGCTTCTACAAAAAACCGAAAAACAAAGGATTGCTCAGAATTCATATGCCCGGAAATTTCAAAGTCCTCGGAAAAATAAAGCAGTGCCTGTTGAAAACAGCTCTAATTATACAGGTGAAGGTGAAGCGCGTGCCAGTGCGACTGAAGTCGTTGAGAGCAATTCGGATCACTTTGATGCTCAAGATACGCAAGGTGAGGATAATCTGAGATTGCTGGCTGAGTTGCCCTTCTTTGAGGATGCAGCACATGAGAAAAAGCAAAGCGATGAAACTTCGAAGAATCAACATTTAAACCACGATAAAACACCGATTGAATTTGCTTTCCAGGAAATACGTAAAACAGAGAACATGATACTGAGCGATCTTTTAGTAACTGACAAAGACATAAATGTCTGGACAGGTGTCCCGACTCTTGAACTCCTCGCTGCTATAGCACTCGCAGTAAAGCATTTAGAAGACCATGTATATACGAAGCAGTACAAGATGCACACTACAGATCGTGTAATCCTTACGATGGCAAAATTAAAGCAAAACATATCGTTCGTCGCACTAGCCACGCTGTTTCGAATTTCTCCGTCATCAGTATCTGAATATTTTTCGCACACGGTCTTCTTATTATCTGAAGTGCTGGGCAGAATGGTTTACTGGCCGTCGATGGAGGAAATTTCTCGCAATATTCCCTTCTGCTTTCAAGAAAGTTTTCCACGTGTGCGTTGTGTACTTGATTGCACTGAAATTGGGATTAGTTGTCCTAATTGTCTTAATTGTAGAATTTCGTGTTACTCCAATTACAAGCACAAACGTACTGCCAAATTTCTCCTTGGTGTTACGCCGGCAGGATTGATAAGCTTCTGTTCGCGAGCATACTCTGGAAAAGCATCTGACAAACACATTTTCCTGAAAGAAAATTTTATCGCCAAGCTGGACAAACACAAAGATGAGATTATGGTGGACAAGGGCTTTGCAATCGAATCTGAATGTCTTCAAACGGAATCCGGCTTCACATTCCCCTAAGATGGTACACGACAGGCTTACAGAAGCGGACGCACTACTGAATGAGAAGATAGCTAAGGCTCGTATTCATGTTGAGCGTGCTATCTCCCGAGTCAAAATTTTTGGCGTACGCAAGCATGCTCAAACATGTGGACGAAATACTATTAATTATATGCGGATTAGTTAACCTCTCAGCACCCATACTACGAGACGACAAATTTTAAAGGCAACATATCTCGGATATTTTGAAAAGTTTAATATCGTCTATTATCTTATAAATATAAACAAATGCATTGTAAGTCAACATATTTTGAATAAAATATAAAATGTTTAAAAACGCATTGTATATATTTCAACCATTTAATCAACAGGTAAGATTTAGGTAGTACTTATTCCGTTACTCTACGTTTGTCTTAACAAGTTTTGGTAGGATTTTGTAAAATAAATACCTTTCAGAGAAGGGATCAAGTCCTCCAAAAACGCTTTGTCATATGGTACTTCAACAACCAAAAGTTATCTTCCTTCAATGAGTAAACGATGAAGTCTGTCCGTGGGCAATTAAGAACGAACATATTGACCTGTACTTGGGCATAATAGGCATGTCGCTTATTCAAACAATATTTCTTTTTCCTCATTAGCGCTTGTCACTTTCACGTAACGCTGCGTAGCATTGCACTTAGTCGTTAAATATTCCAATCCATGTTCCTGTCCACCTGTTGGGCATTTTATTTCCAACACAACCCTTGATATCGGATCAACACCATCAGGACTACCTCCTATCCATGATTCATAATGGTGAATGATAAATCCAGTTTTCTTCATATTCGGATTCCGCTTCTTTAAATAACACAGGAACGCAGTATCTTCTGTATCCTTGCCAAAGCGAGTACTTTTATTCTCGAAGCTGACCGGGTTCAAATATCGCTTGATCTTCGTGTCCCAATTAGCTTTAGGGTTCTTAGAGTACGTATAAAGTCCATAACAAGAACTGGCAGTTATTCTCTTCGCACGTTGTAGTTTCCATATTTTAGTATCCTGGGATGACGTTTCCAATCCAATTTCGAGCACTTGATCTATGGTAGTTTTGACCGCTTCATCATAGAACAATTTGTGCCCGGGTGCTAGAAACACGTTATCAAGTGAAAGTGCCGGTTGTGTGATAGTATCACAATGCGATATCAGCAAACGTAGCTCATCTTTTGTGCAGATACTGATGACAGGTCCAGTTGATCTAGCGCTTATTCCAGAATGAAACTCGATCCTGTTAATATTTCTTCCCCTGACGTGTTTTGCAAGCGCCGAATTCGGAACGACTAAAATATATAACAGTTTAAATAAAAATAGTTTCATAAATGAATTCATGTGCAATACCTGACAGAATTTTTGAAAATGATTCAGACAGTATCTGTTCTCGTTTTGCGTCGTCCGTGCACTTAAGCGTTTTAACCTGTCGAATACAGCACAGATCCTGGATAGGTTTTGCACCCCATTGTGATGTTTTTTCAGCTCTACAGTATCCCCAAGCTTGTTTTTGCATCAGTGCAAGTTAACATTTCCAGAGTTCTGAATCTAATAAAAATACCAAAAAAAGTTTAAATTAATGTTTTTATGATAATAATAATAATAGATAAGCCTGCCAAATACGTCTACGCAAGAAAACTTAAAAGTATCAAACTAAAAACATAAGAATATATAGTATATTATACTTACACAAATTGAAATAACATCTTTTGTCTAAAGCATCATACAAATGACCAAAGCCCAAAGAAGTATTCATACATAGTAAAGTATACGTATTACGTATGAGAAGGATATAACAGGTATTTGCTTGACGTGACGTATTTCGAAGATCATTTAGAAAACTGATTGTTAAAGTATGTTTAAGTAACACTTACTGGTTGATCTGTAGCAAACAAGCGACTATGTGCTTGCATCGTCTTGTACCTGCTTTGCATGAACAGTTTAATTCCACATCTTGTTGTCGGAGCAAAGTTTGAGATGTACTTCGTGGGGCGTATCCGCCGGATGTGAGCTTTGGAGGACATAACCTCTGGCGTGAACGAACAAAGCATCCTGTTTTGTGTACCCTAGACAAACAATATGGTTTGCGCCCAGTACAGCTAAACCCTCTCTTAATGGACGCACGGAATCTCCCACGTAGTCCAGAATGTCAGCTAATTCAAGCGGGATATGTTGTACCGGAACTAAAACAACCAAAACATTACGGTCAGATTGAAAGAAAAGTATGTTCAGATAAAAATATTATTTAATATTACTGACCTGTATCATCCATCGCCTCAGAGGAGTTCAATCTTCAGTCACCGAACTCGAAATTTAACTGCGAATATTATTCTCCCATCGAACACTTAGTTCATATTTGAAAACTGAAAACCTGCAGCCAAATGGACTTCGTTTTTTTATTCAAACGTCACACGGATGTTAACAGTCTGCACACCAGAAAAAAGGTATTTGAATTTCTCGTAATATTAGATAATAATTTATCAATAACAGTCCGTCAATTAATTTAAAAAAAATGAAAAGGTAAAATAATTTAATTCCATCACGCCGAACGTCAGCTTTTACACCATTTGCTTAGTTCTGATTCTCACCACACGTGGCGCATGTGTTTCTGTTGAATTTGTCAATGAAAGCTTATAAAATGTAAATTTTTTTTTTTTGCTTAATTTTCGTGTAACAAGTAGATGTGTGCATACATATGTTCATTCTTCAATTTATTTGGTGGGCGGTTTTAACCATGGTGCATGCCCTTTATGACACACAGAATAGAATGCGTACCCAGCATAGGTTCTTGACCATCCAATAAATCCCTGAAATAGGCCTTTAGGTCTACATGCGGAACCACAGATTACTTGGATTCTTTCAAATATGGCACATCTGAATAAATGAATGAATATTCATTAATTTGATTGGTACTGAGAATGGTCACTGCGTTTAAAGAAAACATGAATTGGCCTTGATTATGTTGACTTTTGGCACTAAAATTGCCCCTCAGTTCAACGTCGGGGTCAGATCTATGTGAGTAATTGTTCAAATTATCATTTAATGGTTTAGTTTTACAGTAATTTATTAGTTAACGAAATCTAAATAAATACTCACTGACTGATATTTGATCGGAAATTGTCAATGTTCAGTCGAATATGGGCCGAATATGCCGATGGGCTTCACCAAAAATATTCGATTATTTCCAGGTGGGTGGCAGGACGCCATGTTTTTGCAGTCAACATCTCAGTGTAAAATTCATGATAGTATATGTTTTGTTTACAAACATCACATTTGATTCTCATTAGGATACAGAACTGTCAGTGGGATACGGTCGCGCGATGTTGGCTGCAAAACAAACCTATTGTGTGAGATAGGGATGCCACCGGGCTGATTATTTCAAGCTCTGATGAGAACCCTGCATAACTGTATTTTCCCGGACTACTAGTAATTGACAGCATCGAAACTTGCATGCAATTCATCGCATATCAAGCATTCACTGACAATTGCAAACATCGCACGCTGTCACGTTTGCGAAAATAATCTATCCGAATAATCACAACAGAAGAACAAGAAAAATTCTGTTTCCTGTGAAAAGTATCAAAAAAAAAAAAACGTTTTGGACAAGCTGCGTCGTGGGACCGAAAAAAAACACTATCCTTTTTCACTAAACCGGGATAGTATTAGGTAATTATATACAATTAGCGCATTATTAAATTTTTTTGCTATTTTCAGAATAAATCATCGTGGGATCATTAGAACCGACCCGGCTGTCTGAAAAAAAACTACACTACAAAACTGTTCCGAAAGTGAAAACGGACTCGCTTTACCTTTCCACGCGGATGTTCTGAAAAGGTTTCCATTACCACCGCTTGACGCGAACCAAAAGAGGCGAGTTTCTCCCGGCGCCGATGCCGATGAATTCTCGCTTAATTTTTCAAAAGGTCCTAAGTAACATTTTTTTCATGATTTAATTTGAGTATTGCAATCAACAGATTAACATGAAATACGTTGATTGCATTACTCAGATTAAATCATGAAAAAAATGTTACTTAGGACCTTTTGAAAAGTTAAGCGAGAATTTTCCGGCGGATATCCACCGAAAGAGGCGTAGGATTGTACCTACAGCCACGAGTGCACGAGCATCACCACAAAAACCGAGGAAAAACAAACCACCGACGACGTACGGTACAAAGCCAACCCATCGAACGGATTGAAGCAAGAATCGGTAAGCTTTCTTTCCTTTTGACACTCGGCATACCTTTCGCGAATAGATTTCTAACGCTTTTGAATCATTTTTAGGTCATATTCACGGAGTTCCCGAAAGGCTCCGCAGAAAGGCATGGGAATTTATTTTATTTATTTATTTCGTCAAGCATTGTAGACTACAAACACATTGTTTCACTTAAACACTATCTGTTTTAATCACTAGACAACTATTATGCAATACTATTCATTGTTTTCCTCACTAGCGTGTTAGACATTGATATGTCGATGACCTCACAATATTTATTATATATGTTCATCTTAGAGTTTTTTAGCATAGGATGTGCGTTGCAGATTTAGTTGAAATAAGTCACGATTTCTCAAGGTACGCGTAGGTGCATAAAAGTTCAAGCCTGACAGAAGGCTTTCTGCTTTTATCTGATGTGAGATTAAACCATTAACGAATGTTACACAACCAACTTCTCTTCTTTTCTTAAGTGTTTCGATATTAATTAGTAGGCACCGAGATTCATATGACGGAAGCGGTAGGGTTGACCAACCTAACTTTCTAAGAGCAAAAAGCAAAAACTGTTTTTGTACTGATTCGATTCGATTTGAGTGGACTTCTTGATAGGGTGACCAGACAATGCTACAGTATTCTAATATTGATCTGACGTAGGACACATAGAGTGTTTTTATCGTGTAAGGGTCATTGAAATGATAACTGAAACGTTCAATGAATCCAAGCATGTTATGTGCTTTATGAATAATGACGTTATAATGTTCTACAAAGGTCAACTTGGAGTCTAATAATAACCCTAAGTCTCTCACTTTTGTGCATCGTATAATTCGTTCCTGGCCTAGCTTACAGGTGATGTTTTGTAATATCTGCTTTCTAGTAAATGAAATTATGCTACATTTTTCACGTTTATATCGAGAAGGTTTTTGAGCACCAGTTATAAAAAATCGTCAATTTCTTGTTGAAATACGGCTAAGTCAGCATCATCACAAATTTCCATGTACAATTTCATGTCATCGGCATAAATAAGGACCTTAAGGCGTTTTAATATGAGTGTTATATCATTAACAAAAGAATGAACAATAATGGACCTAAGTGTGATCCTTGTGGTACACCAGAAGTAACTTTAATTGGCGAAGACAATTTATTATGGAAGCGCACTAACTGTGTTCTATCTCTAAGATATGATTCAATCCATCTAACCAAATATTCTGAAAACCTAATCGCTGAAGCTTAAAGAGTAATAAAGAGATGTCAACTCTATCGAAAGCCTTACTGAAATCCGTGTACAAAGTTTCAACAGAGTTACCTCTATCCATTGCAGCAAGTGAAAATGTCACGAAGTCTAAGAGATTAGTGGCAGTGGATCTGCCTTTAAAGAAACCATGTTGGCGATTTGTGATCAAGTGCTTAACCTGTTCAAAGAGTTTCATGTTCACAATTGACTCCAACAATTTCGGTATACATGATATAATTGCAATGCCCGATAATTTTGTACGTCTGAGCGTTTGCCTGATTTGAAAATTGGAAGAAGATAAGATTTTTTCCATAAATGTGGGAATACTCCATGAGCTAATGATTTATTAAAATAGCTAATTGTTTTAGTAATAAAGGGGGAATTCCATCGGGTCCAGGACCCTTGGACGCATCTAATGCTTCTAATGCTGTTACAATTTCATGTACAGTAATACCGGATATTGAAATATCATTTGTCTGATCAGGTAAATAATGAAAATAATCACGATCATAAACAGCACCAAGAGGTTTGTAAGTGCTTTGGAAAAAATTCGCGAAATAATTGCAAATTTCCTGGCTATCATGGCTAACCAATTCTTTAAATTTCATGCATGATGGAAAAGTATCCGATTTCTTTTTCTCTTTGACAAAGTTAAAGAAGGTTTTAGGATCCTTTTTGCCTTTCTCGTACAACTAAGTTGTACCGAAAGGCTATCATTTCACTCCAAATTCGAACTTTTGATAGAAGTCCCGGAGACCCATAGTGTTATATACCATTCGACTCAGCTCGATGAGCTGAACAAATGTCTGTCTGTCCGTGTGCGTGTGTGTGTGTGTGTATGTGTGTGCGTGTGTGTGTGCACAAATGCCATAAAAACATTAGCCAAATTTTCACATAGAAACTCTTAACCGATTTTCTTGCAACAAGTTGCATCCGACAGAGGCTAAAACGCTGTTGATCACTATTGAATTTCATAATAATTGCAAATTGCAAAAATAGATAATATTAAAATAGTGATGAGACATAGTCACTTAGAACAATAATGTGTTATGAAAAATGCTTTGCATCTATGAATATTTTATCCGTGGCTTCCCATTAAGAGTTTCATCGCACTATAAAGATGCTCGTGTTGCACGCATTTAGGCGTAAGTATGCTCTTCGTTCAGTTTCATAGTACTATGAAATTGTCCGAAAGTGAAAATTCGAACATAGGAAATTCGAGAAACTTTTGGCAGCGCCATCTGTCGTCTAGTAGTGTAAATTTTCTATCATAACATTAGACGGTGTAACTGTTTTGCCTTTCTTGTACATCATCGAGGTGTAAGCGTAAAGGCTATATGTATTACCGTTTTGCGCAAGAAAGGCGCCGTCACCGTTTGGTGGATTAATCTGGGTTTTATATTATTTTCTAAAATCCTATTATAATTTTCGTATGCTTCTGATATTTGATCGTCAAGCTCCCTGCATATTTCAATATATTGTTTCAGATTATCAGAAGTTCGATTTTTCCTATATGTTTTATGCATTTTTTGTTTACGATTTCTTAGATTTCTTATCTCACGAGTGAACCAGACCGGATTCTTAGAATTGTTGAAAACTTTTTTGCGTTTCTTAGGTACTAGCTCATCTACTAACGCAAACAGTGTTTGATTTAAAAAATGTAGACTGCTGTTTATATCTAAGTTACTATTGAGTATTGTTTGCCACTCAACTGCGTCAAGTTCATTTCTCATTTTATCAAAGTCACAATTGTTGAAGTCATTCACCATTTCAAATGCACATTTATTCAAGCGAGTGCTGGCAGAATTTATTATTAATGAGTATTCAATTGCTGTGTGGTATTGTTCGTTTTTCCACAAAAGATGCTGGGCCTTATCAACATTGAAATCTTCCGTACAGTTAGTGAAGAGAAGATCTAAATGGACATTACGGTCGTTACTGACATGATTCACTTGATTTAATCCCAACTGACTAGATTTATCAAAAAGTGACTGTAAAGTTTCATTTTCACCAATGATAGGAAGTAGCAAAGACATATTATCTTCATCTGCAATAAATTCAATTGAGTTTTGATTAAAGTCACCGTATATGTGAATTCTATTTTCTGAATCCATGTCACTCATAACTTGTTCTGCTGTATTAAAAAACTTTTCATAAGATTGTTTCTTTGCAAATGAGGGGGGAAAATAAACTGACACAAATATATGTGTCTCATGGCCAATCAAAACCTTTACCCAAACGTCGTCAAACTCTTTAAATTTTTCCGTTTCAATTAAGTCGGAATCAAATGCGGTATTTACAGCAATTAGTACACCACCACCCGATTTTTTATCAGTTAAAATTAGGTCTCGATCACATCTAAATTGTATTGTATTTATTACCGAACACTTCCTCATTTTTTATACTTTCTGTCCAACTAGTTTCAGTACCAATTATAATATTGTAAGCGCATGTACATACTTCATTGTGAATTTCATTAATTTTGCCAGCACCTCGCATGCGGTTAAAATTTTGACAGTATATTAAAATTTCATTAGGGACTTCGTGATCATTTTTACTTGCTACCACAGTCATGTCAGTGATTCTGTCATCGTCACTTATGCTATGAATATTACATTTAATACATGTAGATTCAATACCTTCCTCTAAGGAGTTCGTCAATTCTGGCAAAAACACTGGCAAGCACAGGTCCCAACCAAGCGCATTGGTGATTGATTAGGAGTATTGGATGTCGTTGGACGGTCAGAAGCAGGATACGGGTTCAGAATTTCTGGACCCATAGCCATAGGACCAATGCGCAAACCAGGACATACGGGTGAGTGATTTTAAAAATGTCGACTAATCCTAGCTCTTAAACTAACATACACATAAGTAGCTTTGCATATATACGATGTTAAGGTTAGCTTCTATGAATGTCTACCAAAACCATACTAATTTAGTACATAAGTCTTTTCGCTAATGATTTGTAATGCCACGCATTTTTTTATTTATCCTAGTGATGTTTATTGTACATTCTTTAAAACTAAAGAATGTCATAGCTCGTTTACTGTGGAAATACTAGAATTTCTTCAAAAAAGTAGCATGAAATATGCCTAAACTGTTACCTTTTTCATCAATTAGTTCATAGCTATCACCTATAACTTTCTTGACAAAAGCCAAAACATATTTTGCGCTTAATTTAGCGCAATAATCTTTCGACTTATCGGATAACATTGTATTCTTTTTTAGCACCTTCTCTCCTACTTGATATGTGGGTGCGCGTTTATTTGACCTTAGATTATAGTATTTGGCCTGCTTAGCATACGCCTCTGCTAAGTTTTTCCTAACTGACTTATCTCGCGCTGAGTTTAATGGGGGCGTAACTGTATAGATCGATTTCTCTTCGTCGATTTTTTACATGGAACACAATACGTGTGAAGGAAGCTAAACTGAAATTCAGCTCCTACGCTGACCGATCGTTCAAAGCCTATGGATCATCGACGCCACTTAATATCATCGGGATGTTCACAGCAGTAATTGAAGCAGGGGACAGTCAAGTCGAAGCGACTTTCTATGTCGCCCAGAATGGTAAACAAAGCCTATTAGGAGACGAGACAGCCAAACAATTGAAGGTACTCAAAATATTTGTATTGTCTTTAATTATGAGGTTTTCGGCCCTTGACCGGTTCACCTCATTATTCAAAATAGGATACAATGTAGGATCAGTTACATCGTTGGAGAAATTTACAAAATAAAGGGAGTGTTGGTGGAAATCCCTATCGATCCAAACGTGAAACCGGTTCATCAGCCTTATCGGCGAGCACCTTTCGCCTTGGAATAAAAAAATCAGATAAACTAAGTTGACCAGCCGTCCGCGTGGGTGTCTCCCATTGTGCCCGTCCTGAAGGACAACGGAGAGATACGCCTCTACGCAGATATGCGACGAGTGAACAAGGCCGTCCTCCGAGAAACTCATCCCTTGCCAATAGTAGACGAACTTTTTGGTGGAATACATGGTGCAGTTTGCTTTTCGTAGTTGGATGTCAAGGAAGCTTACCACCTGGTCGAAATTGCAGAGAGATCGAGGGAAATCGCAACATTCATTGAAAAACAGGGCTTATTCAGGTGAATGACAATGTAATCACTAGACAACTACAGTTAAATGTACGATGTTTGAATTGGATTTTCTTTATTGTTTTTCTTTTGGAAATAAAAAAATGTTTTGAAATAATAAAAAAAAAATACTGTATAGATTTGAACGCCTCATGTTCGGAATAAGCTGTGCTCCAGAATTATTTCAAAAAGTGATGGAGTCCATTCTCCCCGGATTAGATGGAGTTGTGGTGTATCTAGACGATGTTTTGGTTTCAGGACGGACTAAAGAAGAGCATGATACCCGATTAGCTCTGGGAACGTTTTCTGGAATATGGCATATTTTTGGATGAAGAAAAGTGTGTTTTCGGTGCATCTCGAATAGAACTTGTGCGCCACGAATTGTCCAGTGCAGGAATTCGTCCAATCCCAAGTAACAATTTTCATGCTTCTTGGATTTATCTAATTCTTATTGCGGACTTATGACAGCAATCACGAAGCTGATTGCTCAGTTTTATTGGCGCTCTTATTGCTATCAATAAACCTCCCATAAATCTGATTAAAAATGCTTCAAACGTTAAATGCCTATTGATCATATGAACAGATCTATGGTAGTGATGAAGAGTGCAATACATAAATCCATTTTTCAACGCTCGAATAAAGCTACAATTTTTAGTCAAATGAATTACCCCCATAAGAATGTTTGTATTGCAAAGAGTTTATGACGGTGTTTTATAAAAGCAAAATTTTTCTGATCAAATTCCATGATGGCCATATTGAAAACGGAAAAGCATTTCGCAGCTTGGCCATTGAGTGGCAAGACTGTCACTCAAAAGCATTTGAAGAGAAAAAAAGAGGCCATTTGTAATTCAAAATGTCTTGGATATCGATCAAAAAGACCTTTGTGTTGTAATATCAGATGCCAGTCCAATTGGGCTGGGTGCCATCACGGTGTGCCTGTGACGGTTATTAACGAAATCTTATGAAGTAAATGCATCGTAGTTCAACAAGTCAGTTAAATTGTTGAGACATTCCGAAGTGGGGCATATATGCTTTTTCCGTCTACCGTTCTCGGAAAGACGGTTTTCCTCGTGTGATCTAGCCTTTCCCATTTATTTTCCAAATGGAGCTCATTTTCGTACCACTGCTTGAATAGAACTGGATGATGGTTGTATAACTGACAACAAATGATGTACATTGTTGTTTAAATGTTGGTTACAAGTCTTACTAACTACCCAGTACCCATGAAAGACAGAATTGTTTCAGCGCGGTATTCTATGTTACCAACTATTATCATATTTAATAAAAGCAGAATCATCATACACAGTGTAGTTACTTGTCTGTCATAGACAATATTCACACTTTGGTATGATTAGGAGATTGAAGTGCAATAATTCTGTAATTTGAATACCGTATTGTGGTTGTATTGTCTATTTTGTCATTGATGAACAATATTATCTCTAACATCCTATGTTATTTATTTGTTTTCTATTATTCAAAGAATTGGTTTTAGGTTATAGTTGGTTGAGGTTGCAAATTGCATATTTGATGATAATTTATTTGGATGTAATCAGGAGGAAATTCACGGTATATATGGTTGCATATTAGTGAAATATCGAACGCAAAAATCATAAAATTTGTAACTGCTATAACTTTCGATTCCCTAGATGAAATATTTTGAAATTTTCATAGCAGACGCCTGGATATTATATCTTTCGAAAGGCGAGTTCAGAATGGATGGACATTTTTTTTCGTTAATAACCGTCACAGGCACACCGTGCACCATACTACTTCAACAGGAAGAAGGTGGCCAAACAAGGATCACTTCATCTGCCAGTAAGGCCTTGACAGAAACTGAGCAGACATATTTCCAGACAGAGAGAGATAGGCACTTGCCCTAGTATGGGCTGTCGAAAAATTTCATCTGTATCTACTGGGCAAGAAATTCAAGCTAGTAAATGATTGTAAACCATTACACTTCCTTTTCAAGGTAAGAACCAAACCATGCGCACGGATAGAGAGATGGGTGTTACGCCTCCAAACGTTTGATTATAAAGTAGTATATGAGCCTGGATCAAACAACTTGGCAGAAGTCCTTTCTCGGTTATCAGTGTCGAAAACATCAGAGTTCAACATTACAGATGAAAACTGTATTTATCAATTGGCATTATCCGGGATTCCAGAGGCTATCACAGTTGAAGAAGTGGCAGCTGCAACTGCAAACGATGCAAATCTGCAGAAAGTAATTCAAAGCTTGAATACAGGGTTTAGGACAGAACAATCCAAGGAGTTCAAATTATTTAGCTCTGAGTTTTGCGTGGTGCATAATTTGTTATTGAGAGGCGATAGGCTTGCCATCCCAGATACGTTTAAAGGACGAACGCTTGAAATCGCTCATGAATCACATCCACGAATGGTGACGATGAAGAGAAGACTTCGGCAGAAAGTCTGGTGGCCACAACTAGACAAACAGGTTGAGGAAATCGTAAAACGACGCAAAACGTGTACCTTGGTGTACACCCCTAACATTTAAGTCGAATAAAAATGCTTGAAAAGGCATGGGCTGATTTGGCAATCGATTTTGTCCGACCGCTCCCTTCTGACCATAATCTGCTCGTTATCATTGATTACTTCAGTCGATTTACGGAGATAATCATTATGAAGCAGATCACGGCCAGCTTGACTGTCAAAGCATTGCACGAAACCTTTTGTCGTTTTGGGATGCCAGAGACACTGAAAAGGACAATGGTCCTCAATTCATAAGCAGTGATTTCCTAAGCTTCTGCAAGCAATATGGTATTGAACACCGGAGAACAACTCCATACTGGCCTCAAGCCAACGGCGAAGTTGAAAGAATAAATAGATCTACTGGAAAGCGCTCGAAAATCAGTAAAGAAACCGCTGATGCTGATTGGCAATGGGACCTTAGATCTTTCATTTTGATGCATAACTCAACACCTCATGCAACAACAGGGGTAGTGCCATCGTCACTAATGTTTGGGAGGAAACTGAAAGATAAACTATCCGGCTTGATGCTCAAAGGAAATACGATACTCGAAGAAGTCCAGGATCGGGATCACGTAAAAAATGATAGAGGCAGAATATGCAGATGCACGACGAAGAGCAAAGCTAGATGGGGTGGACGTGGGGGATAAAGTTGTTTTGAAACGTGTTCAAAAAGAGAACAAGCTTTCGTCGAATTTCGATCCAGAGGAGTATAAAGTAATTGGTCGCAGAGGCACGGGTAGCAAGTTACAATCAATAGAATCGGATAGAGTCGTTTATAGGAACGTATCGCATCTGAAGAAGCTGTTCCCAGATGTAAACTATGAATCGGCTTTAATCGAGGATCCTAACAAAGCAGTAGAGATGGGTGAACATCAAACTACATGTCAACACGAGAAGAGTATTTCTGCAGATATTTGCACGGAGGCGACACGGAACACAACTAGTGGCATAGCACGCAAAGCACCATCATCATTCCAAGCATTAAGCGATAACTCAAAATACCGCCCTAAAAGAGAAATTAAAAACCATCATAGGTACTTACAAGATTTCGATGACAGAAATTTTGAATAATAATGAAAGGGAGGAATGTAGTATCGTACCTGTTCAAATGATATATATATATATTAACCTTGAATCATCCTCACCTACTTATGTGTATGCCGTGTAACTTGAGATTGTACTTGTTAAAAGTAAAGAGGCTGCACTCATAAGAGCATAAGAGCACGGGAGGCCTCATCGCTATTCTCATTATAGCTCTCCCTTTCGAGTGCTATTTTAGGATAGCGCCCCATCTTTCCACCGGTGGTTTCTATTTAAAGTATAGCGTCTTCATAAACATAATGTGTTGGTAAAAGTAGCCTTCTTTTTCTTCAATGGCGCTACATTCCAACTGGAACTTGCCCTGCTTTTCGACTTGCTATTCTTTTAGGATTTTTATGTCTTTACCACGTAATTTTTTCATATCAAATTTAAGTTCATCACTGAGACATTTCCGAAGTTATTAATTACAGCCATTGCATGAGTATGTATTGTGTAAGGCAAGCACGATAGATACACTATGCCCAGGAAGTCAACAATGTTTTCCAAACAAACTGACAGGATTGAGAAAAGAACTAGCCATCTCCGGATTGGCAATTTACTTTTGCCCGGTTTGAGGTGAACCGGTCAAAGGCCGAAAACCTCATTAAATAAAGACAAAAAAAAAACTTTTGCCCGCATAGCTAACTGGAGACCTGACGTAGCACTTAAATATATTACAAAACTTTTTTCTAAACCGTTAAGCCCTAAACGCAATACAACGGAACGTCGACGGAAACGGCAAATTTGACAGAAAATATATGGGCTAACTGTCAAATTTTCCGTTTCCGTCGCCGTTCCGTTGTATTGCGTTTGGGGCTTTATTCTTTCTGGATTTTTTCCTTCCAGGTATTTCCTCGACAATCGAATAAATTTCTCCTGAAGTTTCCACCACCATACCTATATCACAGAGAACAGACGTTCATCTTCATTCGCGCTTGTGTGAAAGTCTGTACTGGTCATTTTGAATTGTGTCATTATGCCCCGTTGCGCGGTGCTAGTGTGCTGATAAATATGGTTAAAATTTGCCGTATTTTACTTTTTAGCGCTAGTTGTTGTTTAGCGAGTGCAAAGAAAACAATTTTGGAGTATATTTCCAATAAACTCAACTGAAATATATTTACTAACATTAATAACACTTAAAATATAAACATAATTAATTTACAATTTAGTTTTCCACTTTCCCAAACACTCCCTAGCTACGCCTCTGGTGATGAGCAAGAGTCCTAATAATTTATACATTGAAAACATTACAAACATTATTTAAGAGGTACAAACTATCACTTACGGTAAGTATCACTATTAAATTCAATCTCCTCCGGAGAACATAAATGGTTAACATGATTTAATCTGTAATATTCACAATTATACGATCAAAACATTTCTACAAACTCGTTAATAACTTTCACTTACAGCGCAACAAACTACACATATTTCATGATGGAGACTTTACATCGCTTATGTACTTAGTAAACAAACAACAAATACAACATTACAACGATCATCTGTTTCTTTACTCATATTATTGACACTCACACAAACGCACGCATATCCGTATGTAAATTTATGCTGCAGCAAGAAACGTCAAATATAAGGGTGCGTTCACAGCTTTCTTGTCGGGATGATGCTTTGACCCTTTCGCGACCAGGTATTTATTTACCGGCGGTAACACTAGTGTTCATTCCGAATCGCTCCTAGGTGGCAGCACTTCATTGATTATGTAGTGTACGGCAACGCCATCACTTAGCGAGATTGCGTTTTTATGTCGGGCAGCCTGCGTTGGTGGCGCTGAGGTGCGATTTCGATTTAATTCTTTACACACGTTTTTAACGAAATTTTGGGCGAGCATCCATGTCTGTTCTCTGTGCCGATATACCAGCAATTACTCTTCACAAAATCCTGAAGGAACGCATCCACATCTCCCGGATGTTTTCTGGAAGAAATGTTTAAACAATTCTGAGGGAATTGTTGGAAGAACTCCTGCAGAATCTTACGGCAGTACTCTTGCGGGAACTCCTGCAAAGGTTTTTAAAAGAACTCAAAAATTTCAGGGGGATTTCTGGGAATCCTTCCAGGGATTCATAGATTCAAAAATATCCAGTCTGTATGAATAAACGAAAGAAAAGATAAACTTGCGGAACATTTTCTAGAGTAACACTTGGGAGAACATACTGAAAATCGTTAAAGGATCTTTCTGAGTCATTCCTGGAAGACCTCCTCCTCCTAACTTGCAAAAGAAAAACAATAGGATTTTCTTTCACAAAAATCCTTGGCGAGCGCCGGTGCGAATCGCGCCTTGTATTCGCTGGTTCATTACTGTATAATTACTTCTACGCAAAACAAACATTCCCAAACTGGCAGAGTTGAACTGGGCCATGAGACCCACAAAGTTTAATATTTTCTTTGCTATTTATTTACGTCGAAATTGTTCTGAAAACAAATTTTCCGCAGATTTTTATCAATACTAAAGTGACGTTTCACAAAACCAGTATGGGGCGCTAAATTTGGAAACTCACGACTAATTTTGAGTTGCGTTCTTATTTTACATTCCCGTTTAGATACTACCGGTGTAGAAGTGGGTCCCTATATAGGGCCCGGAAATAGCGATAGGGACCCAGATGGGGACTCCCGTGGAGGTCTCTTTGTTTTTAATCCAGGCTCGTTAGTTAAAAGAAGAATGGAAATAAAGACAGTTGAATTTTGACTGCTGTCGAGAGCACATCTGCGCGTGTTGTAATTTCTCGAATCCGATTTCGACGCGACTTTACACTGATTTTTGGTCCACTGTTAATGATTGCCTTTCAACGTGGCTATTATTGCCGTTGTTCACTTTATTCATCCTCTCAGTGCTATTCACTTGCATGTTATAAGAGGGTGTTAGCCAATGTTTAAGACCATATTCTTTAAGAAGTGAGGCTAACTCTTTCGACGCAAATTGGCTGCCGTTATCGGTCAAAATAATCTCAGGTACTCCAAAGAGCAAAAATATGGTTTGTTCTAAAAACTGAACCAATGACGATGCCGTGGCTTGTCTAAAAGGTTGGACCATGACGAATTTAGAGAATACGTCTGTAACGCTGGTCAAAGTTCAACAAATAATCAAAGTTAAATTGATAAATCAGAAAAAGGTCAGCTTGTTGCTTCAAGAGATTTCTTTCTAGCCAGAAGGTTCAATCGCGGAAATGCGTAAACGTCATCGGGTTTCCGTGATCAAGCGTAAAAAAATATTCTCAACGTGCTCCAGTACAGCGCAAAATAAATCGATACATTCCCAGACCGGCATACAATGATTCGTAAATCATTCTTCCCATCGTTGACTACGGTATGCCAATTTGGCTGGAATGAAGCGTGGAGAAAAAAATGGATTAATTACACGTTTGCTATTTATTCAATTAAATTCATCATCAATAGAAGCCTCAATCTTGAAATGCTCTTTTCCGTTGGCCGTTTGCGGATTTACGATAAACAAAAGCTGGCGACCTGGAAAATTTGAAATCCACCATCCCCATTTTCGAATTCATGCAAACATATTGTGAATAATCATACCGCTTCATCTTTCCACACTAGACTGGCTCAAATATTATATGAAAAGATAGAGTTTCATTTTAAGTAAACTTTCTATTTGGATAGTCTTTTTTATTTAAATTGAGTTAGTTGAAAATGCCCTTTTTTTCTTCTAATTTTATCATCTATTTTAAAATTTCAGAAACAACAATTTTTTTTCTTAAATGTTCAGTAGAACACCTGTTCTGGCGCTATGATTATTAGGTCGTTGGCTGCTTGAGCCATCCGATTCAAGAGAATGACGATTCGCCTTTCGATGAGTCTCCATTGCTTATTTTTTACTCCATTTGATATTTTTATGCTTCGCGAAATTCCACCCTCGTACAGTGTTCTCTGTGTATCGAATGTCCGATCTAAAATGGTTATATTCTTGAAGGATGGTACCATCAAAAAGTTTGGTTTTTCTCGTACACAAAGGCATAATGATTTGTCACATAAAGTCTGCATTGTCACATAAAATTAAGTCAGCAATAAAATAGCAGCCAATTTTCCACATTCAGGATTCAACATTTTTCTGCAAATTCACTTTGGAACTTGTTCAGCACAATGTTTCCACTCTTTCCAAGTTTGAACGCGGATTTCATTCTCAGGAAACACGGTGGTACACAAACAAAGAACAACTGTTGGCTGTTGGCCCACTGAACGACTAAACGCGTCCAACTATCTTCCGAAGCGAGCAGAAGCAGCAGCAACATAGTCCTTTTCGTCCACTGCTGGCCCAATAAACTCGTACCGCAATGCAAATTGCTCCGCTGCTGAATATTCATGAGATGGTGGAAAATAGTTGACTCGAAACAACATGTAACTAACCCATTTCGAGGGCCACAATGAAAGGTTAAATTTAGAATGTGCACATTTTGAACACTTCTCGCCGCTCTGGTGCCCATCCACAGCTGCTGGGAAATAAAGAGATGAAATGCTTTAATGTCGTTTTTCAACTTTAACGAAATAATGAACTCATAGTTGAAAAAATTTACATGATTTTCCACTGATAGGAGCACGGTTGAACATTTTCCATTTTTGAGCAGAACAGCTGAATGCAAATGTGATGGCTCAAGGTAATAAATTTCAATCCCCTGAAAAATATCCGGGCGGCGCGGCGGCAACTTTCCCTTTGGTCTATTTTTCCCTTCCATTTCGTGTGGCAGCTTGCCTACACAGTAGATGGCATTAGTGTAGCAAGGATTTTTCTAAAATTCCTGAGGGGAATATATTCTCTCTCCAGGTCTGAAACAGCAATTTCCACGAACAATCAGCCATTCAGGATGCATAAGGGTGCGGAGCTCTGTCCATCCTTCCCACTACACGCCCCTGAGTGAAATAATACTTCGATCACGTGCAACGGCAGCGAGACGAAAGCGAGGAGCACCAACATCAGCCCATTTCAGTTTTTGTGATGGAACTTTTCGGAGATTAAATATTGATCGAACGAGGAGTGGTAGTGCCAACTTCACCCAACAGCAGCCGCACTATCTGTTCCCGCCTCTGCTGAGGGCTTCCTCTCACGAAAGGATAATTCATCGATTTGCTCTTAATTTCCCCGGTTTCGTGCACATCAGTGTGCGCCTCTTCCGTTCACTACACCGGCGGAATGAAAAGGATGCTGCTCCTGGTTGTGGCGGTGAAAGCGAGGAGTAAATGCTATCAATCGTTTGGTTTTTGTTGATTCTTTGCATTCGGGGTTTTGAACAGATGGATTTCGGTGAAGTGCAGAAACAACAAACACAATGGTTTTGTTTGGTGTATTTTGTTTGGCTATGAAATCGAGTGTGTCTATCGTTAACAGGTCCCGGACAATGGGCGCAATTGGGCTTAAGAGATTTTGCGAATCAAGTGTTTGAGGTTAAGGTGAATAACTTGCGGCCACATATTTTATTCGAACTGAGCGATGCGTTTGATGTATTGATGGTTAAGAGCTTACTGGTGAACTTTAGTTCTTAAGTTTCAGGGCAAACATTCCTACAACGATGGAAATATTTTTGTATCCTCAAAAACGTCTTGTCGGTAATGTTCTATTGGAGAATGAGGAATTCCTCCATAAGTTTCTCCGGGAATTCCTCCACAAGTTCCTCCGGAAGTTCCTCCGGGAATTCCTCCGAAAGTTCCGCCGGGAATTCCTCCGAAAGTTCCTCCGGGAATTCCTCCGGAAGTTCCTCCGGGAATTCCTCCGGAAGTTCCTCGGGGAATTTCTGCGGAAGTTCCTCGGGGAATTTCTGCGGAAGTTCCTCGGGGAATTCCTCCGGAAGTTCCTCGGGGAATTCCTCCGGAAGTTCCTCGGGGAATTCCTCCGGAAGTTCCTCCGAGGTTCCTCCGGGAATTCCTCCGAAATTCCTCCGAATTCCTCGGAAAGTTCCTCCGAATTCCTCCGAAGTTCCTCCAATTCCTCCGAAGTTCCTCCGAATTCCTCCGAAGTTCCTCCGAATTCCTCCGGAAGTTCCTCCGAATTCCTCCGGAAGTTCCTCCGGGAATTCCTCCGAAGTTCCTCCGAATTCCTCCGAAGTTCCTCCGGGAATTCCTCCGGAAGTTCCTCCGGGAATTCCTCCGAAGTTCCTCCGAATTCCTCCGGAAGTTCCTCCGAATTCCTCCGGAAGTTCCTCCGGGAATTCCTCCGAAAGTTCCTCCGGGAATTGCTCCGGAAGTTCCTCAGGGAATTCCTCCGAAGTTCCTCCGGGAATTCCTCCGGAAGTTCCTCCGGGAATTCCTCCGGAAGTTCCTCCGGGAATTCCTCCGGAAGTTCCTCCGAATTCCTCCGGAAGTTCCTCCGAATTCCTCCGGAAGTTCCTCCGGGAATTCCTCCGGAAGTTCCTCCGGGAATTCCTCCGAAGTTCCTCCGAATTCCTCCCGAAGTTCCTCCGGGAATTCCTCCGAATTCCTCCGAAGTTCCTCAGGAATTCCTCCGGAAGTTCCTCCGAATTCTCCGGAAGTTCCTCCGAATTCCTCCGAAGTTCCTCCGGGAATTCCTCCGGAAGTTCCTCCAGAATTCCTCCGGAAGTTCCTCCGGGAATTCCTCCGAAGTTCTCCGGAATTCCTCCGGAAGTTCCTCCGAATTCCTCCGAAGTTCCTCGGGAATTCCTCCGAAGTTCCTCCGAAATTCCTCCGGAAGTTCTTCCGAAAGTTCCTCCGGGAATTCCTCGGGAAGTTTTTCCCAGAATTCCTTCGGAAGTTCCTCCCGGAATTCCTCCGGAAGTTCCTACCAGAATTCCTCCGGAAGTTCCTACCAGAATTCCTACGGAAGTTCCTTCCGTAATTCCTCCGGAAATTCTTCCGGAATTCCTCCGGAATTCCTCCGGAAATTCATCCGGAAGTTCCTCCCTGAATTCCTCAGAAAGCTCCTCCCGGAATTCCCCCGGAAGTTCCTCCCGGAATTTCTCCGGAAGTTCCTCCGGAGTTTCCTCCCTGAATTCCTCCGGAAGTTCCTTCAGAATTCCTCCGGAAGTTCCTCCGAATTCCTCCGGAAGTTCCTCCAGGAATTCCTCCGGAAGTTCCTCCGAATTCCTCCGAAGTTCCTCCGGAATTCCTCCGAAGTTCCTCCGAATTCCTCCGGAAGTTCCTCCGGGAATTCCTCCGAAGTTCCTCCAGGAATTCCTCCGAAGTTCCTCCGGGAATTCCTCCGGAAGTTCCTCCGAATTCCTCCGGAAGTTCCTCCGGAATTCCTCCGGAAGTTCCTCCGAATTCCTCCGGAAGTTCCTCCGGGAATTCCTCCGAAGTTCCTCCGGAATTCCTCCGAAGTTCCTCCGGAAGTTCCTCCGAAGTTCCTCCGGAAGTTCCTCGGAAGTTCCTCCGGAAGTTCCTCCGGAAGTTCCTCCGGAAGTTCCTCCGAAGTTCCTCCGGAAGTTCCTCCGAAGTTCCTCCGAAGTTCCTCCGGAAGTTCCTCCGGAAGTTCCTCCGAAGTTCCTCCGGAAGTTCCTCCGGAAGTTCCTCCGGAAGTTCCTCCGGAAGTTCTCCGAAGTTCCTCCGGAAGTTCTCCGGAAGTTCCTCCGGAAGTTCCTCCGAAGTTCCTCCGGAAGTTCCTCCGGAAGTTCCTCCGGAAGTTCCTCCGGAAGTTCCTCCGGAAGGAGTTCCTCCGGAAGTTCCTCCGGAAGTTCCTCCGGAAGTTCCTCCGGAAGTTCCTCCGGAAGTTCCTCCGGAACTTCCTCCGGAAGTTCCTCCGGAAGTTCCTCCGGAAGTTCCTCCGGAAGTTCCTCCGGAAGTTCCTCCGGAAGTTCCTCCGGAAGTTCCTCCGGAAGTTCCTCCGGAAGTTCCTCCGAAGTTCCTCCGGAAGTTCCTCCGGAAGTTCCTCCGAAGTTCCTCCGAAGTTCCTCCGGAAGTTCCTCCGAAGTTCCTCCGGAAGTTCCTCCGGAAGTTCCTCCGGAAGTTCCTCCGTAAGTTCCTCCGGAAGTTCCTCCGGAAGTTCCTCCGGAAGTTCCTCCGGAAGTTCCTCCGGAAGTTCCTCCGGAAGTTCCTCCGGAAGTTCCTCCGGAAGTTCCTCCGGAAGTTCCTCCGGAATTCCTCCGGGAATTCCTCCGGAAGTTCCTCCGGGAATTCCTCCGGGAATTCCTCCGGAAGTTCCTCCGGGAATTCCTCCGGAAGTTCCTCCGGGAATTCCTCCTGAAGTTCCTCCGGAAGTTCCTCCGGAAGTTCCTCCCCGAAGTCCTCCGGAAATTCCTCCGGAAGTTCCTCCGAATTCCTCCGGAAGTTCCTCCGGGAATTCCTCCGAAGTTCCTCAGGAATTCCTCCGGAAGTTCCTCCGAATTCCTCCGAAGTTCCTCCGGGAATTCCTCCGAAGTTCCTCCGAATTCCTCCGGAAGTTCCTCCGGGAATTCCTCCGGAAGTTCCTCCGGGAATTCCTCCGGAAGTTCCTCCGGGAATTCCTCCGAAGTTCCTCCGGGAATTCCTCCGAAGTTCCTCCGGGAATTCCTCCGAAGTTCCTCCGAATTCCTCCGGAAGTTCCTCCGAATTCCTCCGGAAGTTCCTCCGGGAATTCCTCCGGAAGTTCCTCCGAATTCCTCCGGAAGTTCCTCCGGGAATTCCTCCGGAAGTTCCTCCGGGAATTCCTCCGAAGTTCCTCCGAATTCCTCCGGAAGTTCCTCCGGTTCTCTGGAATTCCTCCGGAAGTTCCTCCGGGAATTCCTCCGGAAGTTCCTCCGGGAATTCCTCCGACAGTTCCGCCGGCAATTCCTCCGGAAGTTCCTCAGGAATTCCTCCGAAGTTCCTCCGGGAATTCCTCCGAAGTTCCTCCTGAATTCCTCCGGAAGTTCCTCCGGGAATTCCTCCGGAAGTTCCTCCGGAATTCCTCCGAAGTTCCTCCGAATTCCTCCGGAAGTTCCTCCGGGAATTCCTCCGGAAGTTCCCCCGGGAATTCCTCCGGAAGTTCCTCCGAATTCCTCCGAAGTTCCTCCGAAGTTCCTCCGAATTCCTCCGGAAGTTCCTCCGAAGTTCCTCCGAATTCCTCCGAAGTTCCCCCGGGAATTCCTCCGGAAGTTCCCCCGGGAATTCCTCCGGAAGTTCCCCCGGGAATTCCTCCGGAAGTTCCTCCGGGAATTCCTCCGGAAGTTCCTCCGGGAATTTCTCCGGAAGTTCCCCCGTGAATTCCTCCGGACGTTCCTCCGGGAATTCCTCCGGAAGTTCCCCCGGGAATTCCTCCGGAAGTTCCCCCGGGAATTCCTCCAGACGGTTCTCCAGGAATTCCTCCGGAAGTTCCTCCGGGAATTCCTCCGGGAATTCCTCCGGAAGTTCCTCCGGAAGTTCTTTCGGCAATTCCTCCAGAAGTTCCTTCAGGAATTCCTCCGAAGTTCCTCCGGGAATTCCTCCGGGAATTCCTCCGGGAATTCCTCCGGAAGTTCCTCCGGAAGTTCCTCCAGAAGTTCCTCCGGAAATTCCTCCAGAAGTTCCTCCAAATTCCTCCGAAGTTCCTCCGAATTCCTCCGAAGTTCCTCCGAATTCCTCCGGAAGTTCCTCCGAATTCCTCCGAAGTTCCTCCGAATTCCTCCGAAGTTCCTCCGAATTCCTCCGGAAGTTCCTCCGAATTCCTCCGGAAGTTCCTCCGGGAATTCCTCCGAAGTTCCTCCGAATTCCTCCGGAAGTTCCTCCGAATTCCTCCGAAGTTCCTCCGGGAATTCCTCCGGAAGTTCCTCCGAATTCCTCCGAAGTTCCTCCGAATTCCTCCGGAAGTTCCTCCGGGAATTCCTCCGAAGTTCCTCCGGAAGTTCCTCCGAATTCCTCCGAAGTTCCTCCGGGAATTCCTCCGGAAGTTCCTCCGGGAATTCCTCCGGAAGTTCCTCCAGAATTCCTCCGAAGTTCCTCCGGGAATTCCTCCGGAAGTTCCTCCGGAATTCCTCCGGAAGTTCCTCCGGGAATTCCTCCGAAGTTCCTCCGAATTCCTCCGGAAGTTCCTCCGGAATTCCTCCGGAAGTTCCTCCGGAATTCCTCCGGAAGTTCCTCCGAATTCCTCCGGAAGTTCCTCCGGGAATTCCTCCGGAAGTTCCTCCGGGAATTCCTCCGAAGTTCCTCCGAATTCTCCGGAAGTTCCTTCGGGAACTCCTCCTGAAGTTCCTTCGGGAATTCCTCCGGAAGTTCCTTCGGGAATTCCTCCGGAAGTTCCTTCGGGAATTCCTCCGGAAGTTCCTTCGGGAATTCCTCCGGAAGTTTTATTAAATATTCTACATCCATGGAACTCGTGGAGGAGGAGATGACGTTTTATCAAAATTTGACAGTTTAATAAATTATCCGGAATTTAAAAAAAAAATTTCATCATTATTCGATATGTGAGATTCTCCCAGAAGGCCATTTAACTCAGTTGTACGAGCCTACAAAACCAGTTAAGTATGTACTTGCAAAAAGGAGGACAGTTGAATAAGTTCATTTGCCCGTTCCGCTTCCCGCACCAACCATAATCCCTATAAGCTATAGAGCCCAAAGATCATCACTGTGCTGCTTTTCTCAATCAAATCAGCAATCCATAACTGGGTATTCGATTTCCTTTCCATTGTACTAACGAAGGTTTCATCTTCCCCCCTGCCACAAAGTTAAGCCTCGGCGATGGAAGTTTGCGTCCTAAGTGCACACGGCTTGTAGGAGAACATCAGCGAGCGAGGCGGTAAAGGACACCTAATGAATATTTTATTCGATCCTGTTGTTTTGCTCTCGGTCCGCCCAATACACCCCAAGCAAACGATGATTGCCGCCGCACTGACACTGGTTTATCCATAGAGTCGATGATACGCGAGCGGAATCACCATCGTCATCCTTCAGCCCCTCAGTCGTCGTCACCGGAGCAGCGTGGGGTTTTCGTTTGTCTGATGCCTGTTGGGTTGCATCGAGCGAGCGTTGATGTCGGATCGAACCTGAGAAATAATAAATTTTCACCTTTCCTCCCACAACTAACAGCCAGAAGCGTTCGATAAAGGCATTGGCATGGATCTGTGCACGAGCATCAAATTGTGTTACAGCGTTGCGACTCCCGCTGCCACCGTCAGGTGGTTTGGACGTTGAGGGTATGTCGGACTAAAAGAGCACAAGTCATCTCTAAAATTAAATTAGAGGAATCTAAACATGAAAAAATATCAGGAAGTTCTCTGAAAATAACTAAAATCCATTACTTGGACAGAGCATTTAACTCTTTCAAATCTATTTGGGATATCAAAAGAACCAGAAGATTCAAAAGAACCTTGTTGATTTTGGAAAACTACGAATCCTTACAGAAACATTAGGATTGCGCATCTGACTTCATATAACATATACCCTAAGTTAGTACTGTTGCCCAAGCACGAGTTCCTCCTGTAGCTTGCTGTGGCCAATTCCACATCCTCACATAGTTGGCAGCTTTCGGTTGCGCAATTCCGATCCGAACAAAAGAAAGCAGGCAGACATCATCAATTGGATTTTCCAGCGTTCCATTGTTGAAGCATCTCATCTATCTGGTTACGCTAATATTTTTCCTTCATTCTGCTGGCTCGCCGGTTGCTTTCAGCTTTTGATTGGGAATTGTACTCGTTGACGACGCGTCGACGACGACTTGTGACACCGAACCGCACCGGAGCGGTTCAATGGAGCGTGTTACGACGAAAGGATCTGAGTGCAAATTATATCAAGGGTTAGGGGCAGGTATTTCGGACTGGGGCCTGAATTCTAATATCGGTCATAAATCATGAGCCAACGGACTTTAGCAAATTATGCTCTGTTTGGTTTTTGAAACTAAGACAATGAATTTAATCTGGACATGAATACGGGCCATAACCCTACTGGAAGCAACCTTCGTTGAAGGTTTGAATTGAAGTTTTATCAAAAAACATTGTGGCTATTTGTACGGTAAAGGCTTGAACGAATTCGAATAAAAATCGGTTTTAACCAACTTGTCTTCTTCGAATGTCCAATGTTCGTACCAGCATCGATGGACAGGACCACGGAAGAGGTCTGATGGAGTAGAATGTCAATTTGAAAGGGCATTCACGAGCAGTTGCACTCCGACTGACGGGGTGACGAGGAAAGTAAAGTTGATGGTTCGAACGTGCTACGGTGCCAAGCTCTACGAAATTGTCCTGGAAGCAGAGAAATGAGATCAAGACTCATGATACCGTCTTGTTCCGGATTCTTTTTTTCAACAGATGGTGGAAAATACTATTTGGAAGAACATCTGAGAGAGAGATTGATTCGAGAAAAGATGGTGCGAATAGCGGAAAGAGAATCAAAGATGCACTCACATTTTATCATTCCAAATTGAATCCAACATCTGTGAAATTATATTTGACTTTGTAGTCAATCCTTAAGCAAGAATTCTGGACATTTTCACCTCCTCCTGGCAATTTGTACTCAAACAAGTTTGGGCTCTGTGTAGGTATCTCAATAGCCAGTCAGTTTAATCTCATCATAAAATTTGAACCATTTGGCGGTAGCTCAGGTACGATCTACGGATGCTGCAAGTTCCAAAAACCACCGTTTTCTGGATGTTATGAAGATTTTGAGATAATTCCAGCCCTTATATGAGTCTCTGAAGAGATTTCAGAATATAATTATTTCAGACTCCTCCAAAATGTCGAAGCATTTCATGCTCCAATGGTTTAATCGTGGTGTTCGTACATTGGCATGCGGTGCACCCGCTTTTTTTATTTGATACTTTTTTTTTCAGTTTTTTTTAATCTGACATTTGACCATTTTTTGCTAAATGTTTGACTTATCCCATGGTCACCCTTTCAAACGATGATAGCGGAGAAACTTGCCAAAGAAGAGTGCTCACGTGCTTCATTTAGGCAGACTTCTATGATGGTCGTGTAATGGAAGCGTTCATCTTTCTGCTACTGATGTTGATTTTCATGGAATAGTCATCATGGGATCAGGCTTTTCAGCACTGAAAGTTATGCAGCCGGAAACCATTTGATCGAAGGTTTATCTAATATGTCATTTGGCCGAAACAAATTTTGATAAAAATGTCAATGGTCCAGGAACTTACTGCCAAAATTTCATTCGGACGAACTAATAATTTTTCCGAAAATGTGGCTTTCCCGGAAAAAATCATTTGATCGATAATGCTGTTTGATCGAATGAGTCATACGGGACAGACTCTTACGTGAAAAATGAAGAGAGGGAGGCGTGAATGTATCCAATTCATAAAGTAGCCACGTCACCATAAGAAAACTCACATGCTTCTTTGACAACAAATTGTACGAATAGTTGTTCAAAATTGGTGAAAGTCGTGAAATTTGTCGGATCAACGCAAACTGAATCAATAGCCCCTTTAGTATCCAAAAACATTGAGCCCATTAGTCTTTTTTTCGTTTCCATGTCTCTGCGGAGAACATTGTGTTTTCGACAACAAACCATTCGATTGAACCCATTTATCTAGCCGACAGAGAACACGCTAACTTTCACCTACTCAGTGACAGAGTAAAATTGCATTGCTCTCTTTTTCTATCCCACAGAAATTTTACTCAGTCAAAAGCAGGATAACTCAAAACTATGAGTAATCCTGCTTTTGACGGAAATTGAGTAAAATTTCCGTGGGAAGAAGAGAGACGGCAATACAATTTTACTCAGCCACTGAGTAGGTGAAAGTTAGCGTGAATCATCTTCTCCAATAGCTCCCGAAGACATGACAACATCGCGCTGGGACGATACGAATCACAATCAAACGCGGGTTTTTCGGGCTTTTTGATGGCTATCACCCAACCCTTACTTCTCTTCAACAATCCGAAGCAATATTACATTCCGGTAACTGATTAATGTCGAGATTTTCTTTTAATGAACTTTGAACACAATACACAAGACATTTTTCCATATAGGTAATTATTATTATTTTTTATTATTATTTAGGTTTTCTTTATACTTTCAATTTACACGATTTACACCCGCTATCTACGCCATTCGTCACAAAACTGACTTCTCCGCTTCTCAAGCATCCTCTCAACGTCGTTCCCATCTCACTCTCCCCGCATTTCTCTCGTTTCTCTCTGGTCAATTCAATTTTACCAAATAGACACTTTCGATCGGACACTCTAATAAATTACTAAGTAATTTTGAGTAAGAGCTATATTCAAATACTTTAACTAATATTTGGTATTCACGAATGAGTTAGTATTATTATAATCTCAATATTATATTGTTATTCCCTACAATTAACATTTATGTTACCGACTCAGGTACCTTTTTCGATTTCAAGTGATTTTTTTTAGGGCCTCAAACGAGGTTGGAAATCGAAACTCAGTGACATCTTCAAAAATTTAGGATTGGGTGACATCAAAATAATAATCCAGCAAGAGAGGGTTTAGAAATGGGCTTCTGAATATTTTTACCCCGTAACGGTTTTCAGCCGATTCCGTTGGCTGTGGATTTAGAAATTCGTCCTCTACCCGATCCATGTAACATAGAACGGATTCGGATTACCTGGTTTCCGGATTTACTAGATCATGTCTCAAAAATGGATATTTTGATGTTACAGAAATCAAGTAAATATTTCTTGTATCCCGAGTGACCGATTTCGTAGAAAATACAAAGATTATGACTTCACAACGTATTGGGACCAGCTGATCAATTGGGTTCGGAACTGTCATTTCGGAGTAGGATTTCAGTGGGGCCTATAGTGGCCACAAATACATTTAGAAGAAACCCTGGAAAACCCCACACTTTCGATCCGTTGTCACCGCAGAATATTTCATGTGTGAGCATTTTTTTCTCGACTGATTTCAAGCGTAAACATATCTCCGGAATTTCTTCAGAAGCATCTCTACGAATTCCCCAGGATTTTTTTCCACGAGTTCGATGGAAAGTTCATCAAGAAATTCCTCCAGTTATTTCTTAGGAAGTATCTCTAGGAATACTTCCGGAAGTTTCTCCAGGATTTCGTCCAAAAATTGCTTCAGGTTTTCGTCTGAAAGTTCTTGCAGGAATTCCTCTGGAAGTTCATCCAGGATTTCCTACAGGATGTCGTCTGAAAGTTTCTCCACGATTTCATACAGAAGGTCCTCCAGAATGTCGTTCCGAGCTTCCTCCAGGATTTCGTCCAGAAACTCCTCCAGGATCAGTTCAATCAAAGTTAATTGCCTATTTCCGGGGATTAAACCACCCGACTTGGATATTAATTTACAATGTTGTGTGAACTCATATGTGAATATGTACGTTATGTGAAGGTATTGATTTGGAAAATGTATTGGAGGTAACCACTTTCCCTTCGATGGGACTCGAACCCATGACCCTACAGTACGCTAGACTTGTGCTTTAACAAACGAAGCTACGAAGGACCTCCGTCGGCCTTCGTAACCTAGCGGCTACTGAACGAGCTCGAGATTCCCAAATTGGACGCATCGTCAAATCACTCGCAATCCATTTCTCAAGCCAACACTTCCACATGTGTATAGTACACGTTCATATTAGAGGAGCGTGAGTATTTAGAATGTCTGGCGGCTGTACACATTCTTCTTCAGCAACTGTACTGATCAAGTGAGGTTGTGTAAGCTATTTGCCAGTCGGTCGTCAAGCTCAGACCCGACCAGGATTTTGCACGGAAGGGCTTCAAGGATATCGTCCGGAAGTTTCTCTAGGATTTCATCCGAAAGTTCCTCCAGGATGTTCACGATTTCATACGGAAGGTCCTCCAGAATGTCGTTCCGAACTTCCTCCAGGAGTTCGTCCAGAAACTCCTCCAGGATTTCGTCCGCAAATTACTCCAGGATTTCATCCGAAAGTTCCTCCACGATGTCGTTCGGAAGTTCCTCCAGGATTTCGTCCGAAGGTTCCTCGGGATCTCGTGAAAAAGTTCATCCAGGAATTCCTCCGGAAGTTCTTTCAAGATTCCATCCGGAAGTTGCTCCAGGATTCCGTTCGGAAATTCCTTCAGAACTTTCTTCGGAAGTCCCTCCCAAATTTCGTTCAGGAGATCCTCCAGGATTTTGTCCAAAAGCTCCTCAAGATTTTGTCAAAAAGTTCATCCAGGGATTCCTCCATGATTTCGTCCGAAGGATCCTCAGAATTTCGTCAAGAGGTTCCACCAAGATTTCGTCCGGAAATTCCTCCAGGATGTCGCCCAGAAGCTCCTCCAGGATTTCGTCCAGTAGTTTCTCAAGGATTCCGTCCGGAAGTCCCTCCAGGATGTCGTCTAGAAGTTTCTCTAGGATTTCGTACGAAACAGAAACAGCAACTGTACTGATCAAGTGAGGTTGTGTAAGCTATTTGCCAATCGATCGCCAAGCTCAGACCCGACCAGGAAGGGCTTCAAGGATATCGTCCGGAAGTTTCTCCAGGATTTCATCCGAAAGTTCCTCCAGGATATTCACGATTTCATATGGAAGGTCCTCCAAAACGTCGTTCCGAACTTCCTCCAGGAGTTCGTCCAGAAACTCCTCCAGGATTTCGTCCGGAAGTTCCTCCAAAATTTCTCCCTAAGGTTGGTCCACCATTTCGTCTGGAAGTTGCTCCAGGATTCCGTCCAGAAGTTCCTCCAAGATTTTATTCAAGAATTCCTCCTGGATTTCGTCCGAAAGTTCCTCCAGGATTTCGTCCGAAGGTTCCTCAGGATTTCTTCAAGGAGTTCATCCAGGAATTCTTCTGGAAGTTCCTACAGGATTTCGTCCGGAAATTTTTCCATAATTTCGTTCGAAAGTTCCTCAAAGATTTCGACCAGGAGTTCATCAGGATTTTCAAGAAGTTCATCCGAAAGTTCCTCCAGGATTTCGTTCGGAAATTCCTCCAGAACTTTCTTCGGAAGGTCCTCCAAAATTTCGTTCAGGAGCTTCTCCAGGATTTTGTCCAAAGGTTCCTCAGGATTCCGTCAGAAAGTTCATCCAGGGATTCCTCCTTTAGTTTCTCCATGATTTCGTCCGACGGTTCCTCAGGATTTCGTCCGGAGGCTCCACCAAGATTTCGTCCGTAAGTTCCTCCAGCATTTCGTACAGAAGTCCTCCAGGATTTCGTCCGGAAGTTCCTCCAAGATTTCATCCGGCAGTTTATTCAGGATTTCTTTTGGGTGTTCTTCCAGGACTTCATTCGGAAGTTCCTCCAGGACTTGATCCGGAAATTCCTCCAAGAATTTCTCGGGAAATTCCTCTGGAAGTTCTTCTAAGCATTCTTTTCGAAATTACATAAAATGGCCATTAAAATTTCTTCATGAAGTTTCTTTAAAAATTTGTCTGGAAGTGACTCAAATAAAAAACTACCCCTAAAAATTAGAAATTTTCCATGAAAAATAGACAATTGCCAATAAAGAAATCAGAGTATGAGCAATAGATGAAAAAAAAAAACAATTAAGAATTGTCCCCAAAACAAAAATAAATCAGCGCTTTTAACAGCAAAATTGCAATTATAAAAGTAGAATTGTTCATAAAAAAATCAAAATGTTGCACGGAAAAAATACAATATTTTCAATAATTAAATTTATATCAACAAAAAACACAAAATGGATTTTTTTTTCACTAAAATATTTTCCATTTTCAATAATTCATCCATCCGTTTTCGAGTTATGCGAATACGAACACAGACCATTTCATTATACACAGATTGAAAACAATCTTTCAAGTTTTCCAAATCAAATTAATTTAAGTTTATAAGGAAATTCTGAAGTAATTTCGGACCAAAGCACCAATAAAATCTAAGAGCAATTTCTTGAATTTCCGAAAAACAATGAGCCTCTTTGAATTCAAATTACTTGAAAGTAACAGCTCGAAAATAATAAGTCCGATAAGGCATCCGTTAAAATAATTCGATATCTGACAAAAGTATTCTTGTTGTGTGAGAAGTGTTATTCGCAACTTATTTAGCTGTCACTTTTAAATTTAATTTAAGTTCAATTTGGGAAATAGATGCAGCCTTAGACAAAAATATTTTTATGTTTACCCGAACTTTATGCTAGTTCCAATTTTGGGTTGCCGTCACCGCAACCATCTTCAGGCAAGTACACTCCTAGTAGGATCGGCCTGACATCTCACGTGATTCCAGCCGCAGTGTGATTGATGAACATCAGGCCGCTCCGTATATCGTCCCAGCCAGCAGGCCACCAAACCACGATTCACCGCCTCTGCCAGTTACGCCTACCAGCGCTCGGCATTCCTCAAAGCACATGACATCTGTTTACTACCAGAACGTGAGAGGGTTGCGCACAAAAATCAGTCAACTTGGTTTGGCGTTATCCAGCTGTGACTATGATGTGCTCGTTTACACGGAAACGTGGCTACGATCAGATATAAAAAGTGGTGAAATTTCTTCTGATTACACATTTTTCCGATGCGATCGCCACGATTTAATTAGTCATTTAATCATTTCATCAGTCATTTAATCAGTCATTGATTCATTCACGAGGTAATGGCGTTTTAGTCGCAATCAGAAATTCCTGGAAAGTGAATGTGTATCGTTAGCCTATTCGGTTGAACTGGAACAAATCGCAGTCCACATTAAGTCGAAGCCTCGTTCGCTTTTCGTTATTGCTGTGTATCATTCGCCAAACTCTAGTATATGCTGTACGTTCCATAGCAGACAATTCCTCTGAGTCTGATATAGTTCTATCGATTGGTGACTATAACCTTCCATCTTTGCGCTATTTTTTTGGATGTTGATATCAACGGGTACGTCCCTTCCAACGTTTCCACTGACACTGAGCAATGTTTATCAATGGCTTGAGGAAAATTAACCATGTTGTAAACATAAATGGAAGACTTCTCGATCTGATATTCACAACTCTCCCTGAGATCTGTCCACCATAAACCAATCATAGTACTTCTTGACGAGAATGTCATGCCAGCTTTACCTAATGACATAGACTGTTTTACATATGACTATTCGGCATGCAACTTCGATCTGATTAATTCTGCTATCGGCCCTCTACGAACTTCTCTTTGAAGTTATCAACACACACGATCCACGGAAGAAGCCACATTAGCGACCCCAATTGCTGCAGTGTTCAACCGCTCGCTCCAAGACAGAGTGTTCCCATTTTCTTGGAAAACCGCGTCCATAATACCGATCCATAAATCTGGAAGCGTCACTAACTATCGGGGAATATCCATCCTCTGCTGTTTAAGCAAGGTTTTTGAAAAGCTGATCCACGCAAGATTGTATAGAGCCGCTGCACCGATTATCTCGAGCTGCCAGCATGGATTTATGAAAAACCGCTCAACAACAACAAATTTGATGTGTTACGTGTCAACCATATCTCGAGAGCTTGAAGCCAAGCGACAAGTTGATTCCATATATGTCGATTTTGCAAAAGCTTTCGACACTGTACCCCATGATATTATTATCGACAAACTGAATCACATAGGATTCCCAGCGTGGATCACAGAATGGCTGCACTCTTACCTATCTGGTCGCAAGGCTTTTGTGACGGTGAACTGCAGGCGCTCCAATATCTTTTCAATGACATCTGGAGTACCTCAAGGCAGCGTCCTCGGTTCTCTAATATTTGTCATCTACGTTAACGACCTCGGTTTAGTGATTTCATCAAGCACGATTTCATATGCTGACGATCTGAAGTTTTTCCGCGTAATTGCATCTTGTGCTGATTGTGCTGTTATTCAGGACAACATTAATCGTTTGCTTGTTTGGTGTGGCGACAACGGCTTGCGCGTAAACAGTAAAAAATGCAAGGTCATAACTTTCACACGCTCCGCCAACGCTATCCTGCAGCAATATTCCATTGGACCGGACGGCTTGGAAAGCGTCAGCTCTATTTGTGACCTAGGAGTAGTCATCGATGCGAAGTTGAGATTCAACGAACACATTAGCACCATAACATCTAAAGCATACACTGTGCTGGGATTTATCCGTTGTCATGCTGCCGGCTTCAGCGATGTTTACTAAATAAAAACACTGTTCTGCTCATTGGTCCAGAGCATTTTAGAATACGCTTCATCAGATTGGTCTCCATGTAACCTGGTCCATACGCTGACACTCGAAAGAATTCAGAAAATTTTCATTAGGTTTGCGTTAAGACATCTACCTTGGAACGACCTATTTAACCTTCCGAGCTATCCAAGTCGTTGTAAGCTGATCGACTTAGGAACGCTTTCCGCCAGGCGCCTAAAAATGCAGAGAGGGTCGTATGAATAAAAGTAGTAAGTTCAACTTTACTACATTTTCAGTAGTAAACGTCACTTGTGGAACATGTTCGTATGAATAAAAGAGACTTAACTACACTACACATTTCGAACATTACTACAAACAACTGAGTCGGTATGAATAAAACAAGAGTTTACTACTGATTTCTTGTAGTCTGGTCAAGACGTTGCTACTCATGTTTCAAATGCAGATTATTCATCAGAATCGAAGCGAATCGGCTTTGTTCTTGAAAATAGAAGTCCAATTTAGGGAAAACAAACAAAACAGACATGTCTTTTGTTGATTAGCCGCAAATCATCATCGTCATCATGGGGTCTATTTTGTTTTGACGTTTCTCCGTGTAGTAAATGGTAGTACATACTAACTTTCACCTACTCAGTGACTGAGTAAAATTGTATTGCCATCTCTTTTCTTCCCACGAAAATTTTACTCAATTTCCGCCAAAAGCAGGATTACTCATAGTTTTGAGTTGTCCTGCTTTTGACGGAAATTGAGTAAAATTTCCGTGGGATAGAAAGAGAGAGCAATACAATTTTACTCAGTCACTGAGTAGGTGAAAGTTAGCGTGTAAACTGTAGTAAAGGCTAAGTTCGAATGTAGCATAGCAATAAGTTCGAAAATGTTTTTATTCATAACGAACATGTAGTTTTCTCTGTGGACTTTATTTTTGAGTAGATACTACAAGCGTTGAGTTTTGCTACTTTTATTCATACGACCCATTGTTTATCTTCGACCTCCTGACAGGGAATCTGGATTGTCCTGAGCTATTGAGCTCGTACGTTGGAATGTTCCCTCACGCAGATTGCGAAACTCGCCTTTATTTGTGATCCCTTTTCACAAAACAAACTTTGGCTACAATAATTATTTTGATTGGTGTTTGCGTTCTTTTAACGATGTTTGTAACAAGTTCGATTGTATTCTGTCCAAAAATATGTTCAGTGCTTGGATTAGAGAATTAGAATAATTTAGCTATTAAGGAAGCATGATCTCACTTGATTGGATGAAGTTTGCGTTTCTTCATACAACTGCGCCCAACTCTAATGCTAATACATCAAACATGTTCAAAACATGTTGGCATAAAGAGCAATAAATCTTTAAGAGTAATGAAATTTCGAACTTGGTGTCTTCGACAAAGTTTTTCTGGAGAACTTTTGCTACAACTCTCGCGAAAACGTATACCTTCCATGTTGTAAAGTAATAAAACTGAATGTTTCATCTCACTTTTAGGGGTATTGATCATAATACATCCAAAGAAGCGCGTCGACTTACTGATAAAATGTCTCGAAGACGCCATTACGCTAAATGACATAATAAAGGTACTATTAAACAAACGCGCTAAAAACAAGATTTGAGCCACTGTGCAGTTGGAAGATTTTAGAGTCATCTCATAAGGTGGTTTCCTCTGTTGCTAGTGCGAGCAGGTTGAATAATATTATCGATGAGCTGTTATTTCGCGTCAATAAAGTTCTGTTAACATGAATTATGATCTTAGAAGTGAGCAATATGAAAGAAAGTTTTATCAAAAGGAAACATTTACTCACATTGTTGATCATCCAATTAAAAACCGACTGTACTCCGCTGGTGTATCGTTTAAAACAAATTTGCGAGGGAAACTAATTTGAACGATCATCTTCTGGCATATTCTGCCATATTCACTTCTTGCTTCATAAGATTTTTGTTATGAGTTTTTCACATCAAGAGTAGTAATTGAAAATCATAAGACAACTCTTATGTTTATTTTTCTATGGAAAACTCATATGAACTTCATAAGACAAAAATAAATTTCATATCAGACCAACTAATTGTCATACTTACTTGATACTTGATGGGCTACAGCTCTTCGATGAACCTACGCCGAATGGAGTATCCTTCTCCACTGGACTCGATCCTGGGCCAATCGCTTCCAGTCGCCCTGAACATTGAGCGCCCTCAGGTCCTCTTCAACTGCAAAATGCCATCGTGTACGCGGCCTTCCACGAAGCCAGTGGCCTCTTCCGGGTTCTCTACTAAATATCACCTTCACTTGACGTTCTTCCGGCATACGAACAACGTGACCAGCCCACCGTAGTCTGCCGTGTTGAATGAGCTTAATAATATCTAGCCCTTTATAAACCTGGTACAACTCGTGATTCATGCGACGCTGCCAGATACCGTTCTCCTGTTTACCGTCCATGTTTCATGGCCTTATAAAGCCACCGGAAGAATCAGAGTAGTATACAGCGCGAGTTTTGTTTTCGTTTGCAGACTACGGGACTTAAGCTGGTTACGAAGTCCGTAATAAGCCCTATTTGCAGCTGCAATACGCCTTTTCACCTCGCGGGTAACATCATTATCGCACGTCACTAATGTTCCAAGATACACAAATTCTACTACAACTTCAAATTTTTCACCATCCAGCACTATTTCGCTACCACCACCACTAATGAACCCACGTTTATTGCCAGCGACCATGTACTTCGTTTTGCTGGTATCGATCGTGAGTCCAATCCTCACTGTCTCCCTCTTAAAAGGCGCAAAAGCCTCTTCCACGGCACGGCGATCAATTCCGATAATATCGATATCGTCCGCAAATCCCAGGAGCATATGCTATTTTGTGATAATGGTACCGCTTGTTTGCACCCCAGCTCTCCCAATCGCTCCTCGTGCGCTATATTGAACAGTAGGTTCGAGAGTGTATCACCCTGCTTTAATCCATCTAAGCTAACAAATGACGTCTATATTTCATCCGCAACCCTTACACATGATTTCGATCCGTCCAACGTTATACGAATCAGCCGTATCAGTTTCGCCGGAAAACCATGTTCAAGCATAATTTGCCATAATTCATTCCGTTTCACTGAATCGTACGCCGCCTTGAAATCAATAAACAGATGATGTGTCTGCAAGTTGTACTCCCGGAATTTATCAAGGATTTGTCTCAGGGTAAACATTCGATCCGTCGTTGATCGGCCCTCACAAAAACCTGCCTCTTCAAGCGGTCTCAATCTGTTGAACAGAATACGGGGCATAATTTTGTACGCCGAATTATGGAGAGTTATTCCTCGATAATTGGCGCACTTCGGTCTGTGGCCTTTCTTAAAGAGAGGGTAAATGAGGCCGTCCAACCAGCTAGCAGGCAATTCCTCGTCTTCCCATATTTTCGACATTATATGGTGCAGAACTTCATAAAGCTGCTCACTGCCGGGTTTGAGAAATTCAGCCGGAAGCTGGCCCTTCTCCGCAGCCTTATTGTTTTTCAGCTCTTTAACAGCTTTTTTAACCTCATCTAGTGTATGTGACTCCACCGCTTGTCCATCGTCGCGAATATTTATTCTGTTCACCGATGCACCGTCACTTCCTCCATTCAACAAAGTCTCGAAGTGTTGCTTCCACCTGGCAGCCACTTCAGTTTTATCTGTCAGCAAATTCCCTTGTTGGTCGTTGCACATGACGGGAGATGGCGCTGTCTTTCTCCACACGCCATTGACAGACTCATAAAACCTCCGCATATCGTTCTGCTCCATTTTTTCCTGCGCCTCACTAATAACTTGTTCTTCGTACTCTTTTTTTTTTCCTGCGGTGGGTTCGTTTTTCGGCTGCTCTTGCTTCCTTGTACCGATCTCTATTCGATCGGGTACCCGACACCAACATCCGGCTTCTGGCAACGTTTTTCTCATCTGTCACTCTCTGACACTCGACATCGAACTAACCCGTCCTGGGTAGCCTCTGTGCAGTGCCTACCACTTCTCGTGCTGTTGTGCTCACCGCTCCATGGATCGACTCCCATAGATCGTTGGTGTTGTCGCTAACGTTGTACTTATCCGTTCGTCGAGCTTCTGGCTTTACTCAGCCGATACTCCTTCCACCGACAATCGCTGGATATTGTAACGCATCGTTCGCTGTGATCTTTCGTTCGAAACAGTTGACAACCGTGATCGAATTTTACTGACAACGAGGTAGTGATCAGAGTCAATGTTCGGACCTCTGAATGTCCGCACATCGATAACATCCGAGAAATGGCGCCCATCCACCAGAACATCGTCAATCTGATTGCAAGTTTCATCATTTGGGTGTCTCCAGGTGTGCTTTTGGATGTTTTTTCGTGCAAAGTAGGTGCTACTGATGGCCATCCCTCTGGCAGCAGCAAAATTTACTAGCCGTAGGCCGTTGTCATTGGTAGCGGAGTGAAGGCTCTCCCTACCGATTATGGGACGGAAAAAGTCCTCTCTATCGACCTGAGCGTTAGCGTCTCCGATAACAATTTTCACGTCATGCTTTGGGCACTCTCCATAGGCTTTATCAAGACATTTATAAAACGTGTCCTTCACGTCGTCGGATTTATCATTTGTCGGTGCGTAAACGTTGATTAGGCTGTAATTGAAGAATTTGTCCCGTATCCTCAACACACAGATTCGTTCGCTAATGAGTTTTTGTCATAAGAGGCTCGATAAAAATGAAGTTCAATCCACAGAAATTAAAAAGTGCATATCTTTAGATTCAGTAGTCAAAATCACTTTTTCGTTATTCCCTCACTTTGCTAACAGAAGCCTTTGTTGGTGTAAAAAAACACAAAATCGACAAAAATGGTTAATGTACCACTTTCGCTGGCACTGGCTCAAACCGAAAACTCAAACATCCATCGATTAGTTGCACTCACTGAATTAATTTTATTTAATTGTTGAAAATTGTGAAAAATTGAAGAGCAGATTTTTTACCAACTGTGTAGGACAACACTGCTTTAGGCCCCACGGAAACCAGTTCCAGGATGGCCGGTCCGTTGTCAAACAATCCTTTAGCCTACCCGAGCAAAGCTTGAGAGCAAATCGATAACTTGTCAAGATGTTGTGAAATCGCCGAATATGATTACTTAAATTAATGATTTCGTGTGTGTTACTTCTACGTGAAGTTAAACGATTTACAATGATTTGGAAATGCTAATATCATCTTCCAAACTTGGACGTACATGTTCATGATAGAATTAGAGGCGAAAGTATAGAATTGATAGTTCCGTTAGGATACGGCAGGCATGAAGAATGTTTTTTATAGAAGTCGATTTGAAAGCGAGCGGAGGGCAATATTTGTGATGGCACATATCACACGACCTTCCTTCTGCCAAGCTCCCTGTATGAAGGGAGGGAAGAATATCAGTGTGGAAGCTGATATATCTCCACTGGCAAAAGGAAGGTGGTTTGACTTGCTCATATGCCATCGCGTGCGGAAGGATTTGCTATCGACGAGTACTGTCTCCAAATTTCTAATATGACATCAGCATTTAGTCGAATGGGATTTTTATTGCACAGTTCTGTTTTCTCATTGCGTCCGTCTCGTCGCAACCAACTTGGCTGCCTCGGAGAGAACAAAGCAGAGAAAGGCACTGCTGCTGTACCGTCGACCAATAACAGCTGAATTGATGGCATATGAGCAAGTCAAACCACCTTCCTTTTGCCAGTGGAGATATATCAGCTTCCACACTGATATTCTTCCCTCCCCCTTCATACGGGAGCTTGGCAGAAGGAAGGTCGTGTGATATGTGAAATCACAAATATTGCCCTCCGCTCGCTTTCAAATCGACTTCTATAAAAACATTCTTCATGCCTGTCGTATTCTATACTTTCGCCTCTAATTCTATCATGAACATCTCGAGCAAAGTCTGAAAACATAAAGACAGCATATTGAGAACATATTTTGATATAGATATCAAATTGAAATCATAATTTGTTTTCAAATATGAATCATCATGACCAGTGCTGCAAAGTGTCACCGTACAAGTCACGCAAAAGCGTGACAATAACAAAACCCAAGTATGTCAAGTACTCAATTGTGATGCTCAATGTGGATCTCACATGCTTGGTGTAACGATCACCATGAAAGTGACATTTTAGCAACTAGCGCTTGGTCACTCACCATGTCTTCACTTCTTCTGTCTGTGATCACCAGCATGAATGATAGGAAAACTTTCCTGATGTTGTGGTTGTCATATCCACGCTAGGAGAAGAAGAATTCTGTCATCAAAAGAAAAAGTAGAATCATGATAAAAAATTTACAGCGAGGTATGGAATGCAGCCTTCAAAATAATTTTCAAAATTTCAAAATAAAATTTATTTATAAATAATTTATAGCATGAGGTTAGAATTTTGATTATCTACATTATACATATATTAATTTGATTGTTAGTGACAATGAAGTTTTTTCTTGAAATGATTCCGGAGATGGTACTACTTTTAATCTTAATTGAATTTCTAATCCCGCCTAACAAATTATTTTCATAAAAATCTCTGGCCATACCTTGCCGTGTTAAATTTCAGTGATTCTACTTTTCCTCAGATGACAGCGTTCAGCCACTTCTCCTCGCGTATGTCATCTTGACTATCGCGATGATCACTTGACCTACACGGAAGAAATAAACTACCCAATAGTGAGTTTAATTCACCCAACCTCGAACATCCGTACGGGAAGCCAAAATTGAGTAAGTAGGGTCGAAGTAGTTTGCCTTTACACCATGTTAAAAAAGTACCCAACGGAAAATTTATTGACCCAAATGTAAGTTTAATTCACCTCCTTTCGACCTCAGGTAATAAAACTCAAAGTTGGCTTCCCGTATTGAACTGGCGTCGTTGGATTGTTTTGGCTCTTTTGTTTTGACAACAAAAGAAAGAGTGGATGAAAGAGAAGAGAAAAATAACTCAAAAAGTAAGTTTAAAATACTCAATTTTGGGTACTTTTTTTCTTCCGTGTATGCGGTGTTTGGTTCGAAATCAACGCTCGACAGCAATGGAATAATCCACTTAGCGAAATTAATGGATTTTTGCTGTGATAAAAATGCATGAAGCCAAAATAGAATTTTTGGGAACATTTAAGTGTTCTTATTGTTTATATTGACTTTTTGTGCAATATTTTAAGAGGTGCTATTAAAAGAAAAGTACATACATAGTTTTTCCAAATTTGATCCAGACTATCTTTTGAAAAAGGCCAAATTTTTTTTATTGATTTTTTCAAATGGATACAATTAAAAAACGACGCATCCTACAAAAAAAATGTTGTATGGGTGACTATCGCAAAATCAGTCAAAGTTTCTAATAAAGATATCGGAAACAATTCAAATTGAGCCCTACACTGAAAAAAAATCAGTTTCAACAGTTTCAAAAATTAAAACTCGATTTGCGAAAAAACGCTTTTTTTGATTTGTATGAAATTGTGTCTCAAGATAGGTGATTATGTTCCCTACCAACCGTCCATACATCGCAAGCTTGACACTTTTAAGGGAAAAAAGTTTTTCTAACAAAAAATTTTTCTTGTCGGAATTGATTTTTTTTCTCAGTGTCAAGGAGTGCCAGTGGATTTAACATATACATACATATATTTAAATATTCCTGTACAGTCAAGCAGAGTACAATATTTAGGTCGTAACTAATCGCAACGGATAAAAATACACTGAAAATAATTTCGACAAGAAAAAGTTTTTGTTAGAAAACCGTTTTTTTCTTCAAAGTGCTCAGCTTGCGATGTATGGACGGTTGGTAGGGAAAATAATTACCTATCGTGAGACACAATTTCATTCAAATCAAAAAGGGCGTTTTTTTTCGCAAATCGAGTTTTAATTTTGAAACTGTTGAAACAGATTTTTTTCAGTGTAGGGCTCAATTTGAATTGTTTCCGATATCTTTATTAGAAACTTTGACTGATTTTGCGATAGTCACCCATTTAACATTTTTGTAGGATGCGTCGTTTTTGATTGTATCCATTTGAAAAAATCAATAAAAAAATTTGGCCTTTTTCAAAAGATAGTCTGGATCAAATTGGTAAAAACTTAGTTAGAGCCATTCACAAATACGGCCCATACAAATTTCAGAACCCTCCCATACAAAATACGTTACGAGAGGGTGGGTGGGGGATTTCAGCCCCCAGGTCCATTTTAGCGTTATGTAATTTGTGAATGAACCCTTAATTTAACTATTGATTTATCCAATTTATCAATTAAAAACGACGTCAGTCCAATCAAACGACAACGAAATCAATCAATAACGGTGCTCACCTGCACTTTTGACAGCTGACCGACCTGATGCTCTTTATGGCTCTCAGCTTGTTGTTGTCTTACCTAAGGTACTCACGTGTCAGCTTCTACATGTCACGATGCACTTGCAGTGATTGTCAGTAAAGAACATCGTTTAAAAGCGTGGTGGCTTTTACTTTCATATCCAATCATCTGGTGATGGTCACGACATTTTGCAAGACTGATTCAGAAATCAACAGCAAAATGAGATCAAAATATGTAATCAGTCATGAATCATGACTGATTACATATTTGATCTCATTGCTGTTGATTTCTGAATTATATGATCTGACAGCAAAACTGTGTACTTATTTTGTTATCGGAACCAATATCAAAATCAGTTTTCGATTTGCTCTCATCGATAGCAGGAATAGTTTTCGATTTGATGTCACAGTAAGATTTTTCTGCTGTAGATTTTGATTATTTAACCGTTAAAACGACGAAAAGGATATCAACCTGAGTTATCAAAATTAGGCGATTTCACAAGAACAAAATTAGTTATCGATTTGCTCTCAAGCTTTGCTCAGGATGTACGTCCAAGTTTGGAAGATGATATTAGCATTTCCAAATCATGATTACTTTATTTGATATCTTTTTGGTCGTTTTAACAGTTAAAATAACAAAATGTATAGCAGAAAATCAAACTGTGACATCTAATCGAAAATCCTGCTATCGATGAGAGCAAATCGAAAACTAAATTTGATATTGGTTCCGATAGCAAAATAAGTACACAGTTTGATGTCAGATCATATAATTTAGAAATCTACAGCAAAATGAGATCAAAATATGTAATCAATTATGATTATTAATATTTGAAAACATATTTTGATTTCAACCCAAATGAGATGCATAAAATCCATTATAACATTCATTTGGGTGCTTATAATGGAAAAAAGAGCAATGGGTAATGTTTTTAACATAACCGCGAGTAGACGTAGGACTTGTATAAACGTAACGTATTTACATTTAACTTCTAACTGTTGGATCTTTGGAGTTAGATTATAGGTACCTATTGATATTGGAAACGACAATTTCTATGCTGAGTAGAATTATTAGCAATTTGTTTATTCAAAACTTAAGGAAATAAAACTAATTATTGAATACATAATTAGAACTGCTTTGTTTCTAACTATTAAGCCCTTATTTACTCAAGCAAATGTAGGGCATTTATACATTTCTTATTGATGATATGTAGTATATGAAGTTCAAAAATTCTATTTATAAAATTTTCAGACTTGGGCAAAATGTGGTATTTCAGGGGAGCTGTCCCGTTTTCCAAACAAAGCAATACAGATCCAATTTCGTTGTTTCATGACATGCGTGCTTGCTGCTGAAAAAACCACAACAATAAGAAACAAGTCAAGGAGCAGTAACCCTACTAAAATAGAGGAGATACTGCTAATACATCAACGAAAAATTATTTAATGTTTTGATTCCAAACTCCGAGTCTACGTCAAGTTTTATAATACAATTTCTCAGAAAATAAAAAATAAAGAATAAGATAAAGTTTATTCAAATATTCTTCTGGGCATTATTTTTTGCGTTTTTTTTAACATTTACATGTAATACAGCGAAATTTTCTGATCTAAAATGGATATTGACGCTATTGCTGATTGTGCATATTTAATTGCTAATGCCATCTGCAAATAAATGAAAGTACAGGTCGGACTCGATTATCCGGGTACTCGATTATCCGGGGTTCGATTATCCGAAATTTTAGATTCGATTATCAGGAATATTTTTTTTCTTCGAATTATTTTAATTTTATTTATTTTTTAATTTCAATATTATACTATACAATATGTTTTTTTACAATATGGGACGTATCTAGGGCTTGGGAGGGGTTGAAAAAGGGGTTGTTTTGTATATAGAAATTTGATTATAGGCTAGGCTTGTAAATCAAATTCATGAATTCAAATGAATATATTACTATTATATTAATACAAAATATGATTATTTGAAGAAACATGAACGCAGCTGGAATGGGAGGGACTGAAGTAGGGGTGTTCTAAATATTTAATCTCAATTCCATGAATCAATTATTTTCTCAAGAACATGTCCACAAACTTCTCGCTTCAAGAACATTCCCATGGTAGTCCGTTTCCTCACTTTTTCTTCCATGCAATTACTTGATCGTTTGTCAATTAAGCTGTTGCATTTAAGACAAAATCTTCGGATTTTCCATTTATATCAATCCATTGTGATTCAAAAACTGGCAAAGCAGTCGCTCATTCGGCAGATGAACACGTAATATCGCCACCATAGAACGATGGGTTTAGGTGCATAACAAGTATCGCAGATTTCGCTCTTAATTGATAATTAACGACATTAGACGAGAAACATAAGGCTTTTTGATCATTTGCCATTGAGGACCGAGTGTAAAACAAGTCGAAACTCGTCATCAGCACCGATGTTCTTCCAATTGGAGGTTTTCTTGCAGAATATCCTCCTTAAGCTATAATCCATTAATTTCGTAACGCAAAAATCGACCATTTTCAACCCTGGTTATTTTATGTGCACCGTTGCTTAATTTTTTGATTCTCAAGACCCTTTTTTGTATTTCTCGGACAAGAAGTGGGCCTTATAGAACCATAGTATTATATACCTACCTTCTAGATGGTCTACAATAGCTATGGTCGGCAAATTGAAGTGACGTGTGTTATACACGCTAAAAATGAACTACTCAAAATTGAGTCGAATCCGACTCATTTTCATTTAAAACAGGATAACTCAAAATTTGAGTAAGAGATACTACTTCAATAAAATGATGATTGCGCCAAACTAAGAGTCTGTTTGTCGTAAAATGCACTTAGATAGATAGATAAACTTGATTCGCATCTGTCGTATTAAAAATTGATGGAAGGCCAAGCTTAACTTTCGCGAAATCATCATTTTATTGAAGTAGTATCTTTTACTCAAATTTTGAGTTGTCCCGTTTTTAATGAAAATGAGTCGGATTCGACTCAATTTTGAGTAGTTCATTTTTAGCGTGTAGTGCGCAATATCTAACCTATTTTTTTTTGCACTTTTCCTTATCCGATTTGCTTTCAACTGATTGCATTTAATGGGAAATCCTATTAAGGTTCCTCCGAACACAAGTGACGCGACAATCGCGACGCGATTCTATCGCTTGGCGAATGCGGTTCTGTCGCCGTTGGTGTGGAAGCGTAAATGGAACATTGCCTGCAGCGATCCAACGATAGAATCCAGGCGACTAGTAATTGGCGTTGAGGCGATGAAATCGCTTAGGTCTTGGGGTTGCCTTCACATTGTTGCCTATTAAAAGTTTTATGGATCGGACAATGGACTCAAAAGTTTCATTGCTTTCTGTTGTCAAACTTTGGGTTCAGAAATAATGGCCACAATACTATTTTTTGTACAATAAGCGTGTAAATAGTCCAGTCATTTTTTGACACGTATTCTTAACCAACAAGTTGCATTCAAATTGGAATCCTGTCTTATCATTTCATATTGAAAATTGGCTGGACTCAAAAGTTATGGCAAAAATACTTTTTTTCCCATACACCAGAAAGTCACCGATGACGCTAGGTGGATTATTCAGGGTTCTTCCTAAATAATTTCTAACTACACCACTGCAAGTAAAATAAAACATAAGTCTTTCGTTATGCAATTGCAGATTTGATTTTTATTTATGGTGATTCGATTATCCGGAGTATTCTATTATCCGGAGTGAAAAATAAAACCGATACTCCGGAGTCCGGATAATCGAGTCCGACCTGTAATTATTTTAATAAATTTTTATTTTCATCAGTGTAGTTGATTTCATTTGCTGGGTAATCAGAACTGTTATAGTATAACCATGTTTTAATGTACGTGTCATTTAGTACCAAGCACAATTTAACATATGGTCAGCCATATGACATGACTCATGCACCCATCCGGGATCATGTGGATTATGAAACCAATCACCTGGATAAGTAGACCAAATCTCTCAGATTTTATTCTTCTTCATCAACCACCGCTGCCCTCGCTGCCTCAGCCATCATCGGCCTATAGTCGTAACTCCGAGCGACGTGATGGGTGATTGCATCCATCGCAACCGACACTACTGCATCCGACCATCATCAAGCACAGAATGACAAAAAAATGCGCCCACTTCTTTCATGCATATTCGCAGACCCACCGGCAGTTCTACCGCTGGTGACTGCATGCTGTCGCTGTGTAGGTAAACACAGCGAACGAACGAATGCAAAAAAATGCACGAGCAAAAAGTACGTCGCTAGTAGGCGCTAGTAACGTTCAAAATCTTCCCTTCCAGCGTAACGCTCTCGATTTCCAAAAATCTAAATGACACCCAGTATAGTAAAGAAAGACGTAAGTCCTACGTCAAAACAACATTAGAACAATAGTTGCATGACTTAATTTTACTCAATTATTTTGGAGGCGTGTTCAAATGATGAAATCTCTGCATCGTGTAATTAATGAAACAGTTTTGATCCGCAGAAGTGAGCAAATGATATATCATGGTTCCAGCTCTATGCATGTAACGGTTCATTCAAATCGTGCACTTGAAAAGAATACTGGAAAAAGCACGTGGTCTCCAAGATGACTGGCTTCTGGGGTTGCTGCGACCCTGTGACAAGCGCGGTGTCATCATCATCAATAGACATAGACCGCTGTCATCATTGAAAAGTAGTATGAAAAAAAAATTGTGCCCGGGACATCCTGGCTACGATTTGGCGATGGGCTAAACAATAGCATGACAGTAGCCTGGTTTGTTGTATAACAACCTTAAAGGTTTTTGAAAGTAGGTTAACATTACCCTTACATTACTCGATAAATTATATCAGGAAGCATTCACCAAAACTCTCAGCAGCCGTACAAATCTACAATAGCATCGCTAATTAATTTTAACCGCAACGTGAGGTAAAAGCTTGAACATTGTTTTCACTGGGTCGTAAGCCACGGATGTGGTTGCATCTGAAAGTACTTCATTTCTTCATAAGCTTTTTGAAACGTAAGCCATATTTAGTCAGCAACCCATGTGGCAAATTCAGTTAAGTTCACATACACTGCAACATGAAAATGCCAGCAAGTTATTCAGTAACGGAATGAATCAACATAAAATTTTCAATTGTTCGGAATAGCTTTGCAACACAGGGGCTACTTATTTCTGGCTTCGGTTACATTTACTTTTTTTTCCTTTTTCGCTACCTTGATTACCGTGAACGGTTGTATCAAAACTAAATGGCGGCGTTGCAATGTGTGTGTATGCACCCTCCATGTGGCGGTTCGGAAGGCAAACTCAGTGAAACATGACTCGGCTGACTGAGTTGGCACACGTCGTTCAACCGGAGCGAGTAAACTGTTGGTTCTATTCCTTCCGCGTGCCGGCAGGTCCGCTACGTCCCCTCGTCCCCTACCAAGGAACGGTTGAGGTCCGGAATGAAGTTGGTTCATATAAATTTCACAGCGGCGATAGCACTACTCACTTAACGGGACAAGGTCGTACACGCCACAATGTCGGTCGGTTCGGTAGCTACCGAGTGGTATTTGCCGCCCATATCCGTGCCTCTGCCTACATCTAAGCGGCAGCAGCTGCTCGCTGGCTATGAAAACTCTTGAGGAACAAAAAAAAAACGAAAATAACGGAAATGTGGCAACTTTTAGCAAAACGCCAGTAAATTTCAGGCCACTGCCCGTCCATTGCCGGCCATTGAATGCCAAAATGTGCTTTCACTTCCAATTTTTCACGGTTCAAAGAGCACGTTCGCTACAACAAGGTTGAAGTAAAATGGGTCGGCCGGCAGTAGTGGAGCGCAACGCGCGCCAGGATAAAAAGCTGGATTTCAACAGAGCCACCTCGCCGCCTCGTTGGGAAGGATGCAGTTTATTGGTTTAGAATAGGAGAGATCTGGGCCAGAACGACGACAGCAGCTACGACGATGACGACGCCATGGCGTCCAGCACGGGTATAATGCATCCATGGCCCAGAGAGAAGGTTGGGAAACTTTGGACAGGGCTTTCAGGGCGCATTAGGAACACCGCTTTGGCAATGTGAAATGGAGCGAGCAAATTTGACTGCCCATAGGACTATCCTACGCCTAGGAAGAGGTATTAAATGATGCTCGATGCCCCGTACTTGTCCGACCCAATTAGTCTCCAGTTTAGGGTGTCTAATCTGGAACTGGGATCATGTTGTGACGAGTGCGTGCGTGGCTCGTGCTTATGATGCCGGGAGAATCAAATAACGACGAACCATGTCTGCAACATCGTTGCGTTGGTAATTGACAAGCGCAACGTTGAGATGATAGCCGAACCATTCGATTTCCACAGATGGATGTAATGGAATTTGTCAGATTGTATTCCATATCCTCCGTTTTTGGAGAAAAAAAATGGTCTAATCAGTTTCGACGGAAAACCTTATTCCATCATTACACAGTAGGGATTCTCGAAAGAAAAAGAAGCATCCAAATACAACACGGGCCGGTGTTGAAATTTGTCATTCGTCACGTTATATCATATATAAAGCTTTCAAGGATTGAATTATTTCAACCAAATGCGAAAACTAAGCAGATCGTACAGATTTGGACCAAATGACAACCCAAGTAACATTTCAAGTTTTATTCCGCTCTAGAAATGGTTTTCAAGATCGAATTACAAGAACTGACAATAAAACCCATTACTACAGGATTACCTTTCTGATGACCACTATAAGACTAAGATATGACCAAGTGCCTTCACTAGATAACCACTGTAAACCTCTTATAAGAGTATATAAAAAGCCGTTTCAAACCGCCCGCAAAAAAGGGAGTTTGGCTGCGGCAGCTGTCGAAAACTTGCTTTGGAAAAAGAGAAACAAAATCTTGCAAACAAATAATAACAAACTAACGTGTTGATGAAAATCATGATGAGGATGACTACAAAATAACACTTTTTAAGTTTTTTTCTCCAATGTACTTTCATGGAAACGAGGTGCGCGCTCGATTTCATGGTGAAAGCTAGATGCAAAAATGAGATTAAAGCACTACGCGCCTGCAAAATAATATAGTTTTGGGCAATGAATTTCAAATTATTATAATATCAATAACGTAAATCTTCGCTAAACTAATTGATATTACACCCAGATATGTTTGTTTTTATATCCTTTACCAAAATGTGTCTTTTTGCGGCGAAAACACCGTCTAATCATAAATTCCAGTGATAAATTTCACTGACTTGGAGGATGGTTCTCCATTTCCAATATGGCCATCATAGATTTCGATCATAAAATGTTGCTCTTATTAAACACCGTTATAAACCCTTTGCAATGTAAATATTCTTAATGGGGTTATTCATTTGACCACATTACGACCCAAAATTATGGCTTTGATCAAGCTTTGAAAATTAGACTTATTATGCTCTTCGTTACAAACCGTAGAGCTGCTAACAAGACCAGTCGGCATTTGACGTTTGAAGCTTTTCGAATAGATTTATTAGAGGTTTATTGATAGCAATAAGATCGCTAATAAATCTGAGCAACTGGCCATAGTGACTGCTGTCATAAATCCGCTATAAGAATTAAATAAATCTAACAAGCATGAAAATTGTTACTTGGGAAAATTAGTTAACTCAGTTAACGTATGCCTACGTGTTTTAATCACATAAGCTACGCGTTCGTTTTTGATTTGTCTAAAAGCTTGTTCTGTGCCCGGACTAGGAATAGAATTTAAGTTTATATTCAGACTATGTGGCTTGCAGTCAAAGACGGTGAATTAAAAGTGAGCAATATTTAAATGGGAAAAAAGGGATGTAAAATTGTATATTCAGTCTGTTAGTAGAAAAATGTAAAAAGTGTTGGTAAATCAGAAGCGAAGTTAAAACATTTTGTCTCAAAACCAAAACTTTTATATTTTTGTGGATGTTTCAAATCACATGGATCTTTGAAATAGTGTTGGCTTGAATGCAATAAATTTGTTAGTTTCATCAGTAAAACTAATAAAAATTCTAAGATTTGCGTAACGTTTGATACATTGCAAATTTCAATCTATGTCTGTGTGAGAAGCTGGGATGGGTCGTTTGGGAGGAGATATCAATTTCCAACCCAAAGGGAAATAACTCGTAATTTTCGGACACGGTAGAGATTAGCTCTGGTTGATGGTCAGTTAATTACTAAATATATTTACAATATTTCGGGTGTGCATAGGTGCTGTGATAATGTGGATAGGTATAGTGTAATGCTGTTCATTATAAAGTGTGAGTACACGAAGTGTTGGTTGCAGTAGTGGTAGACCGATGGTCGAGTCCACCACAGTACTTCCCCCTTAGACCTTCCAATATTGGCGGGGAATACGAACACGACGGCCCGATCTAGTTGCATACACTGGGGAATCGGGAACAGTCGGAGTAGTTCTGCTGATATCGGTTGATTGTGTGGTGTTATCATCTTCGTTGCAGTGTACGAATGCGGCTTTGAGACGATCGATGGATATAGGTGATGGCTTGCCGTTGATGTCCACTACAAAAACTTTTTTTCGACGGCGCAATACACGGTATGGTCCATCGAACGGGTGTGAAAGTGGTGGTTTAACTGCGTCGATTCGCACAAAGACGTGGGTACACGTAGCTAGGTCCTTTTGCACGAATGTATAAGGCCTAGCGTGGTTACTTGTTGGTGTGGGACGAATTTGAGCCATTACTTTCCGCAGATCACTGATGAATTCGTGTGATGGATTTGAGGTTTTGGACTCGACGAAGAATTCTCCCGGCAGTCGGAGAGTTGCTCCGTACACCAATTCAGCTACAGATGATTGGAGGTCTTCTTTAACTGCCGTACGCATACCAAGCAGGACGAGGAATAGTTTCCGTCCACTTTATGGTGTCATAACATTTGATTGCCGCTTTGAGCTGACGATGAGTACGCTCTATCTGCCCGTTGGCCTGTGGGTGGTAGCGTCGTTCGTAGATGTTTGATACCAGAATGTTTTCGCAAGTGTGCGAAACAGATCCGACTCAATTGTCTACCCAAATCGGTGGTGACTTTCTCGGGTACGCCGAATCGAGATATCCATCCACCGACGAATGCTTTGGCGACTGTAGCGCCTCACGCTAACTTTCACCTACTCAGAGACTGAGTAAAATTGTATTGCTCTCTCTTTCTATCCCACGGAAATTTTACTCAATTTCCGTCAAAAGCAGGACAACTCAAAACTATGAGTAATCCTGCTTTTGACGGAAACTGAGTAAAATGTCCGTGGGAAGAAAAGAGATGGCAATACAATTTTACTCAGTCTCTGAGTAGGTGAAAGTTAGAGTGCTGTAATATGGAGATCGGGATCACCTCGGGCCATCGGGTAAACTTATCTATCATAGTGAGACAATATGCGTTCCCATCTGATGGTGGTAGCGGCCCGATGATGTCCATGTGCACATGCGAAAATCTGCTGCTTGGGATGGCGATCGGGGTAATCGGTGTCTTGTTGTGTTTATGTGTCTTAGACTTCTGACACGGTATGCAATATTTCACGAAGTCTCTGCAAACGAACGGAGGCGACGAGATTGCACGCATACCGATCGATTACCAGACGAGTCGTCGCGCGCACACCGGGATGGGATGCGCTGTGCAATGTTTTGATAATTTGCTTTCGGAAAGCTGCAGGTACGAATGGACGAATTGCGTTGGTGGAAGTGTCGCACATCACGGGGGTATTTGAAAGTGGAGAACAAAAAGATTTCAACTTCAACGAAGTGTTCGCAGGAGGATCTTCTAGATAGGCTTGTAATTCTGGATCGTTTTCTGTTGCTCAGCTAAGGCGGAAAAATCGATGGCTTCGTTGGTAGATGTAATCGATTCCAATCTGCTCAGCATGTCTGCAACCTTGTTTGTGATCCGGGTACATGTCGAATATCAGTGGTGAACTCGCTTATGTAGGCTAGTCTTCGCAGCTGTGTTGGGCTTGCTTTCTCGGGTCGTTGAAGAAACGCTGAGACGAGGGGCTTATGGTCCGTATATATACAGAAGACTCGGGCATCCAATACATCTCGAAAGTGTTTGACTGCTGCATACATACCATATAGTTCGCGATCATATGTAGCTTGCCTTGAGAAGACTGCCGTTGAGCTTTCGGGAAAAATCCGAGTGGTTGGCGGCCAGTTTCGTTGACTTGATGTAGAACGGCGCCTATGGCTGTACCGGAGGCATCGACTTCAAGAGCGAGCGAGGCATCGGCCGACGTGTGAGCGAGTAGTGCGGCATCGGAGAGATCTTTTTACACTTCCTCGAACGCGTTTGTTGTAATAGTATTCCACACGAGTGCACTCCACTCGAGTGAAGTTTTATCATTCTTTACGTTGCCAGTTATCATCGCTTGCAGTATTTGTTGAACTTCGGCGGCACGAGGTATGAAGCGACGATAAAAATTGATTGCACCCAGGAACCTTTTCAGCTGTCGTGCAGTAGTGGGCTTTGGAAATTCCATGATTGCTGCCACTTTTGCTGGTTTTGGTTTAATTCCATCTGCGGTGACCTGATGTCCCAGAAAATCGACTTCGGGAAGCCCGATTTGACATTTTCCTGGATTGATAATGAGACCATTTTTGCGTAGTCGCTCGAACACGATTCTCAAGTGTTGTTCGTGCTCAGCCATGGTTTCCGAAGCGATGCAAAGATCGTCTACGTAGGGGAAGACGAAATCCAAATCACCGAGAATCTCGTGTAGATGTCGTTGTAGGGTCTGACCGGCGTTACGAAGTCCGAATGTCATGTATTTGAATTCGAACAGGCCGAATGGTGTGGTTATCGCAGTTTTGGGAATATCTTCTGGTGCGACGAGGATTTGGTGGTACGCACGCTGAAGGTCTATACACGAAAAAATGTGTTTGCCATGCAAGATATTAAAAAAATCTTGTATGTGTGGGACCGGGTAGCGATCGGGGACGGTAATAGCATTCAAATTGCGATAGTCGCCGCACGGTCTCCACTTGCCGTTTGATTTTCGCACCATATGAAGCGGACTTGCCCAACAGCTTTTCGAGGGCTGGCAGATCCCCTGTTCTACGAGGAATCTGAACTCGGCTTTTGCTTCGTTGAGCTTGTCGATCGGAAGCCGACGGGGCTTGCAGAATACCAGTGGTGATAATTTGATGCACTGTTTAGTTTGGTTTGGATGGTTCATGTTGAACACGGTGATATCGTTGAACTCTTTCATCAGGTCGGCGAAAGGCATGTTCACGTCATACGTTGAAATTAGGGGCTGGGTTGCAGCGTTGACATTGTTGACTTCAAGCGTGTGGTGTTGTCGATGAGTTTGTTCCGTCGAAGGTCCACAAGCAAATCGTAATGCTCAAGAAAGTCGGCACCGATTATAGGAGATTTTACTTCGGCGATTGTGAACACCCAAACGAATGATCGGTGGAGGCCAATATTAATTGTTAAACGCTTCGTACCGTAGGTTTTGATTGGACTACCGTTGGCGGCAAATAGTTGATTTGCGCTGGTGGGCTGGAGCTGTTCTCGGGGCGAGGGAGGTAACACTGAAATGTCAGCGCCGGTGTCTATCAGGAACTGCTTGGAGGTTTTCTCATCGCGGACGTGAATTCGTTGAATTTTCGAAGACTGGTACACACTAACACTGGATGTTGGGTTTGGCGATGGCGCGATGATGGGAGAACACTTAGCTAATTGTTCCGTGGACGGGAGTACACGGGTAGTTTTCCGTCGAAAAAAATGCACGGAACGTTTTCATTGTCACCTTTTTGCTTCTCACGCTTTTGAATCCGGTATTGCTTCTTCGGTTACGTGTGCTACAACTATGTGTTGCTAGAGAGTCATCCTGAATAGATTGTAGGTCTTACTAAATTGCTTACATTGATGATTTTTGAGAATTTCTTAAAATTGATAAAGGAATACCTACCTTTATTTTTTCTGCTCAACCTTTGGACAACTCCGCCCGCGACCGCGTCATTATACTTTGACACTGGTTATCACTTGACCATGCTATTTACGCACGAGTTAATTCGCAGCATTCCTTTCAGCCACAGCTAGCTGGTCTAATGGATGATAATAAATTTACACCCTTCGGAGACTCACCGTCCATAGCAGCACGCATGTCGTTGTCTGTCCGACAACAACATTAACGCATTTAGCATTACCTCTCTATTCTATCACTACTCGCATGTCCGTGTCCCTTTTTGCGTTGTTTGTTATGCTGTAAGCTGAAAGTATCCTACTCCACATACTTCTCCGACTCACGGGAATGTTCGTTCTCCCCCATACGAACCAGCCCCGAACAGCGCAATTTGGCTGACGCTCGGCTGCTGGCAGGCAATCACCATGACAAGGTCCTGCGATGTGGATGGCATTCTCTCATGAGAGAGACTGGTAAAACAAACACCCAGAGCTTTCTTCCACGTCGCATCCACGTTCCTTCCCGTGACCGTTGTGTAACACAGGCGAGAGCCACTGAATCAAGTAGTTATGTGAGTGTGCGTTTGCAAACTGGGATGTAATGGGGGTAGGAACGAGTATGTGTGCGCACGAGCCATTGTTGCAAACAATGTGAAAAATTCATCTTTTGATAGAAAAATTAAATTA